>NW_028319216.1:17500-317500 GCF_062004578.1 Staurois parvus | reverse complement strand
CCCCTTCCTCCCCAGTGCCATTAGTACAGTGTTAGTGCTTTTTTGTTTGCACTGATCACTGTATTGGTGTCACTGGGGATGTTAGTGACCCCAAGTCAGTTCCCCCCAGTCTCAGAATGTCCAGCTATAAGTCGCTGATCGCGATTATTAATATATTAAAAAAAATCCACTATCTATACCACCATTTGTAAACACCATGACTTTCACGTAAACCAATTAATTTACACCTATTGGGATTTTTTTTTTAGCAAAGACGTCACAGAATACATTTTGGCCTACATTTATGACAAAATGTGATTTTTTTTAAATTTTTTTTACTAGACGTGTTTTATAGCAAAAAGTCCAAAATATTGTTTTTTTTCTCAAAATTGTCAGCCTTTTTTTATAGCGCAAAAAAAACCCCAAAAAACCACACAGACGATCAAATACCACCAAAAGAAAGCCCAATTCGTGTGGAAAAAAGGACATAAAATTATATTTTGGTGCAGCGTTGCATGACCGTGCAATTGTTAAAGTAAAGCAGTGCCGTAACACAAACCGCTTATGTAACCAGTTCCTGACCGCCCTATAGCAGAAACACTGCTACAGGGCGGCACGGGTGCGCAAAATCACATATATATACACAGGGTGGTTTTCACGCCCCTCCCAGATAGCATCAGATTGCCCGTCAGTACACCAGTAATCCACTTTTAACCCCTTGATTGCCAGGAACACGCTCATGCACAATAAACCTTGATCAGATCAGCACTATACCAGCATTCATATTAGTATAGTGTCCCCAAAAATGCAGTGCTAGTGTCTTGGAAATTCGCTTTCAATGAATTTCTCCTTACCGTGAGTACCCGCAGTTGGATGCGCAAAAATCCCCCATAAAGCTGTGCGAATCTCGCTTACCACGACTGCAGCTTAGCCCCACAATTCCTGCACCTCCAACTGGGTTAGCTTCTGTTGAGATGTGGGGAATTGGAGCTCCGTTACCCAGGAATGATCACACGACACTCTCAGGTTGCTGTTGGAATTCACATAGAGGAAGTTTTCTATCTCAGGCTCTGGTTTTATTACAAACACACACACGCCCCCCACATGAATAAGGTCAATCCCCTCCCACAGAACAATGCAATGGGGAGTGCCTATACACAGGATGTACATTCCGATTGGAGCATAGCCTTTCCTATTATCTATCACTGGTCCTCCCCCATGAGCCCTCTGAGGTCAGCAGACTTCCTCCCCTCCCCCCATGAACTCTCTATGGAGAGCATATTTCCTGTCCTACTAGCTCCTAGTGATATGTAAATTCTCTGTACAAGCATTCCCTAGAAACACCAGTCTGTATCTGGATGGGCCCGATACGATCTTTATTAAAACACATCCATCCAGATACAGTTTCAGGTTGGTAATAGTTTGTAAGATATACATAAGCCTACATGCGGAGTTCGTACTGCTTGGCGCCTGGCGGTACGGAGTCCATGTGGTACTATGCTGCTGATATGTGGATACAGGCCCGCGGCCTACCGCCGGCGGCATTCGCATCAAATGCCGTGGTGGTGTACACGCCGGTCTATAAGCGCAGATCTGCCATCTCATCCATTACCGAGCTGAGTACTGTAATACATACATACATTGTACATGCGCATGGCCCAATTGCAGCCTTCAGAGCTTTAATTAAGCCACACGAGAGACATATGAATAACACTAATATATGACACATTTAAAGTTCAACCAAAAATACAAAATTTCCATGACATTCCCTCCTGTTTTATCATATTCTCCTCGTGTCCCTTCTTGATCTTCTTCAGCTTGATGGGTGTAGTCTCAAAACCTCAAAGAGTTGGTCTTAGACCAGAGTTCCTGTAGTTGTCCCTGAGAATAAAGCTCCATGGGGTACCTGAAACAACAAGACTCGACGCAAACAGGCTTGATTGAAGCAATGATCCTCAAGAGCGTTGGAACCTTCACTACAGGAAGGCTCTTGCAAAAACCACAAACAGACTTGTGGTATGAATAAGGCTTGTGATCCCACGGTGGTCTGGGGAGATCTAGCAGCAGATTCTCAAATTGCCCCTGCAGACGGGCCACACAAGGCTGGTCTCGACCCAGACAGTTTTCCAAATCGCAGACACAAACCATGATGAGGCTTGAAGCTTGCTTGGAGGTCTTGGAGAATGTGGTCTTCAGGGAGATAAATTAGAGGGAAGCCAGGACGTAATCTGCAGAGAAGGTGGTTGGTTGGTGAGGTCTTCCTCCGATCAGTGGTTGGAGTGGGATCCCAGGGGTGGGTATGGAGATGTGGTCGTCTGCCCGAGCTTGGCTTACACGGTCGATGAGGCAACAGGAACATCTCACTGCGGCATATAAGAGGCAGAGGAAAAAGAGAAGCATCAGAACATACACTCCCACTTCCTTCAACCAAGATCCGATGGAGAACAGGAAATCTCCCAATCCTCCCAAACCCTTGAACGGATTCCAACCCTCACTAACTATAGCTCTAGCTTTTCCCTGTAGTTCACTAACTTTGTCCATATGGGCCTGGACCTTGTCATCGGTAATTTCTATCCAAGTACAACAATCCTCTCCGATGAACTCACAGAACCCCCCTTTGGCGGCTAAAAGGTAATCAAGGGCCATCTTCTCTTGAAGCACTAAAATTCCCATCTGCCGTTGTTCTTGGGCAATTTCTCTGACAGCCTCTACGGTCTCGTTAAACATACTATCCACGATGACAGAAAAATTGTTCAGGCGCTTCATAAGTTCTATTCCCCAACCTGTCCATGAGGGGAACCAAGCCCATGCTTGGTCGCCCTCAGAGAACAGCTCCCTGCGAACTCTCCCTGCCATCCTTACCTTCTTGTGGACCATCAACTCTTCATGATCCATCACTACATAGGATGCGGGGACTAGCTTTATGAGGGCACACGAACCTTTCGCGTTCTGGGGAAATGTTCTATAGGCTGCCGAACCACACAGAAAATAGTATGGACCTGTCAGAGCAGAGCAGGAGGAGTTCTTCGTTCGGCCTCTGGCACTGAGCAACAGTTGCACAGACTGGGGGATTGCTCCCTCAGTCTGCACATCACATCCGTCCTTCCAACAAACGTGGTCTGGTCGGTCAGTGTGGTTACTCAGAAGGGAAGTCTGGTTGGTCAGATTGACAGTTATACCTCCCTCACAGGTGGTAGTCCCAACAAACTTGTTACCTGTGCCAAAGCTGATGTTAAAGCACACCTGAGGGCTGCCTAGCTGTCCAGTTACCTATAATGGACTGGTGAGGGCCCTACAGGAGCTAGAGCTAATATTGGTGCTAAAACTGATGTTACCTGCTAAAAATGTGTCATTAAGTTCTACCGACAAATGTCTACGTGGGGGCTGACCAGGGGTCCCTTGCTTTTTCATGCCGACGCGGATGTCATATAGGGCATGAACAGCGGCCATTGCGAACATGTGATGACTGGGTGGGGGCTTAGAGCATACCCAACAGTTGGTTTTGTTGGCGGTTCTGGCTAAACGCAGATGCATTTTAAATAAAAGGTTGGGGTATCTGCCGTCTTTTCCTCCGTTCACACACATGTAAGACATACAAACAAAAAGAAAAAGGAAAATGACACCCCTCATTCTCTGGTGTAGCTGAAAAGCTTCTTGCAGTGGCTTGCGTGCTCCCAGTTGTCTCGTCCCTCGAGCTTGAGTGAGGTAGGTGTCGTCAGCTGGACTTGGTATGGTCCGGTGAACCGTGGCTCGAGTCCGGTTCTTTGATGTTTCTTTAGGACAACCCAATCACCTGGCTCAATAGAAAGAACACCTGTTATTGCATTTGGATCGGGGAGCGATTCGCGAACCCGATGGTGTATCTTCTGCAGCTCCCGTTTCAGAGATTGCACGTAACCTGTTAGTTGTGAATGTAAGGACGACAACTGTTGAGGAAAGTACAACCCTGTTTTGGGAGGTCCCCCAAACAACACCTCGTAGGGTGACAGCCCATGTGGTTGCCGAGGGGCATTCCGGATAGAATAGAGGGCAATGGGGAGACACTCAGGCCAAGGTTTTTTGGTATCGGCCATGATTTTGGAGATCCTGTTTTTAAGGATTCCGTTGAGACGTTCAACCTTACTGCTACTCTCGGGGTGATACGGGGTGTGTAGCCCTTGGTTGATGTGAAGGGCCTTACATACCTCTGCAAAGATCTGTCCAGTAAAGTGTGACCCCCTATCGGACTCGATGGTTTCAGGTAGACCCCAGCGGCACACAACCTCAGACAGGATTTTCTTCGCCGTGGTACTAGCGTTGGCACACGTGACGGGCCACGCTTCAGGCCAGCCTGAAAACATATCTACACAGACCAAGGCGTATTCGTACGGCCCACTCTTTGGTAACGAGATGTAATCGATCTGGATGCGTTGGAAGGGGCGTTCAGGTTTTGGTGAGTGCCTTTGGGGTATTACTACCGTTCTGCCAGGGTTGTGTAGGGCACAAACTAGGCAAGAAGCTGCAAAGGTAGCTGCAGCAGTACTGAACCCAGGTGCAATCCAATGCTCGTCTACCAACGCACACATAGCCGTCTTAGATTGGTGCCCAGGGTAATGAGCCAAGTGGGCCATCATGGGGAAAAGGGACTTTGGCAAACACCATCTTTTGTTCAGGCACCAAATGTCATTCAACCCTTGGGAGGCTCCTGCTGCTGTCCATCTAGCCTTCTCCTGCAAACCCGCCTGCGATTGCAGTTTTTTAAACTCGTCTAATGAAACCTCTGAAGGAATGGCCAGCATCAGAACCCCCCTTTCCTGAACCAGTGCACCGGCCTTTGCGGATCGATCTGCCAAAGCGTTTCCACATGCCTCCACACTAGTCTCAGTGGTATGAGCCTTCACCTTAAGAACAGCTATCTCCCGTGGCAGGCCGAAGGCAATGAACAACCTGTCAATCAGTTCTGCGTGCTTCACCGGTTTACCTGAACTTGTGAGGAATCCCCTCGCTTTCCAGATGGGACCAAAGTCATGTGCAATACCAAACGCATACCTCGAATCCGTATAAACATTAATCCTCTGACCTTCATGCAACTCACATGCCCTGGCCAGTGCCCACAGCTCAGCTTCCTGAGCTGACATATGTGCGTTCAAAGAGCCCTTTTCCACAACGTCACTTTCAGTTGTGACCGCGAAACCAGTGTGTGGCTTACCGTCTTGGGTGTAGTACCTGGACCCATCGACAAAAAGATTTTTCGCTTCCGGTAGTGGCGTTTCCTTCACTGGGCTGATCGCCGCTGACTCCAGTTCCATCAGAGAAATGCAGTCATGTCCTTTGGAAGAGAAGTTAGTAGTGGACAAAGAAGACATGTTAGTAGAAGAGGTGTTAGTATTGTTTGTCGGGTTGCAAGATTTAGCACTGTCGTTGTCCGTCCCCCCCCTTCTCGTCTTCCAACACAGGAAGAAGAGAAGCTGGGTTAAGAATAGTGCATCGTTTGATAGAGAGGTTAGTAGGAGTTAGGAGGGCTACCTCATATTTGGTCAATCTTGCTGCAGAGAGATGTTTAGTTTGGACCTGGTTTAGGATCTCTTGCACCGAGTGCGGAGTGTAGAGTGTGAGGGGTGAATCCAAAACGATGTCACCCACTTTTTGGACAAGGACAGCACAAGCAGCCACTGCCCTCACACAACCCGGGGACCCTTTGATGACTGGGTCCAGAGCGGTCGATAGGTACATGATGGGGCGGTACTTGGTTCCGTGAAGTTGGGTTAGTACTCCGGTTGCATGGCCCTGACTTTCGTGACAGAAAAGGTAGAAAGGTAGTAGTTGGGTAGACATAGTTGGGTAGACCTAGGGCTGGTGCTATTGAGAGTTCCTGGGTCAAATCTTGAAGAGTTGACCAGTCGTCGTCTGACATTTGAAACAGTGTTTTGGATGTCCGCTCATACAGGGGTCCAAGTCTGCCCGAGATGTTGGGGACCCAATCTCTGCAGTAGTTGATAAGGCCGAGGACGGCTCTCAGCTGACGGTGGTTTTTGGGTCTCTTTAGGTCTTGCAGTGTCTGCACTCTTTTGGTTGTTAGGTGCCTGGTGCCCTGAGAAATACAATGCCCCAAGAAGATGACTTTCTCCTGGCAGAGTTGTAATTTCTCCTTGCTGGCCTTGTTGCCTGTTGACGCCAGATGGTTGAGTAATGAAACAGTATGTTGATAACAATCCTTTTTAGTGGGACAGCAGAGTAGCAAGTCATCAACATACTGTAACAACACCACCTCTGGATTCATTGGGGTCCACTGATCTAACATGATTTTAAGCTTGCAGCTGTATTCCCAGGGACTGGTTACCGCCCCCTGGGGGAGACGGGTCCAGGTAAGTTGTCGGCCCTGGAAGGAGAAGGCAAAAAGGTACTGACACTGGGGATCCAGGGGTACCGAGAAAAACGCGTTTGACAGATCAATGAAGTTAAAAAATTTTGCATTGGGTGCTACGGTTGCCAGCAGAGTGTGTGGATTGGGCACCAAAGGGGCATCACTGATGATGATTTTGTTTACTGCTCTCAGGTCATGTACCAGCCGGTAGGTGGTCGGTTGACCTGGTGGTCTTTTTGGCTACTGGGAATAATGGTGTGTTACACGGCGACTGGGTTGGGGTGAGGACCTTTATCTGTAGATAATGGTCGATCTGGGTTTTTAGGCTGTCCATTTGGGCTACACTTAAAGGGTATTGTGGTAGTTGTGGTAATACGCTTCCTGGTCTGATGTTGACTGTAGTTGGAGGTACCGGCAAGAGAACCACATCATATTTATCAGCCGCCCAAACTTTGGGGTCAACTTCAGCCAATACGTCCAACTCCAGACAATATGTAGCCTCGGTGAGATAAGGTAGGGCCAACAATGTGCACAGTCTTTCTTCCGCCAGGGCACTACTCACCACAACACCCGATGGGGTGAACTCAATGACAGCTTGAATGTCTGACAAGATGTCCGCTCCCAAAAGATTGATGGGGACGTCATCTGAGACCAGCACTGACCTGACTGCCTCAGTGTGTGGACCTAACCTGCAATGGAGTGGTTTGGTGGACTGTAGAGACACCGTTTGACCTATGAGACCTACCGTCGGTGTGCTTTCCCCTGAGAGGGGTACCTTGCCTTGGATGTCCTGTTTTCGCAAGACTGTTCTGGCTGCACCGGTGTCGATGAGGCAAGGGAGGGGATATTTTAATTCCTCGAGAAAAAGATGGACCTGGGCCGACACCGATTTGCCAACTTCCTATAAGGATTCATAGGAGTTACTTACCATTGTGGTGACAGGGGCGGAGGACTCATCAGGAATGAACTGCCACCGACCTTTAAGTAATTGGGGACAGCTCCTCCTTATGTGCCCCGGTTGGTGGCACTGAAAACACCTGGGTGGGGGCCTATCCTTCCTGTGACCCAGATCCCTTGGTTTTTCGTGTGGGGTCTGGGACATAAGAACTTTGGCCTTGTCCTGTTTTCTTCTATCCATTTCCCTCTCTATTGCCGCAAGAGTGGAAAGGATAGCAGGGATAGACATCTCATTATATTCGGGTCGGGCCAGAACCAGCCTTTCCCGAATTTTAATATTGATGCCTTCCAAAAATTTGGCCCGCAACAGAATGTGCGTCGCGGTCACCTTTACCCCTTCAGTTGCAGCATCAGGTCCAACTTCCAGATCCGCATCCAGTGCCGTCTGCTTGAGACGGCGCCAGAAGCAGGCGCTTTCCTCATTAGGACCCTGGGTGAGCTTCATCATGTTCGTAGTAGAGGTAGCACCATACATTTCTGGAAGCTTTGCCTTTAGCTGTGCACAGAACTCTTTGCCCCCTGAAGTCATCTCCTCATGAGTGGTTATAGAGCACCCTGCAATCACTGTACTGGCCACTTCCATGCCCACCTTCGCCCGCAGGATCTGCGCACAATCTGACCCACTCATACCATAGCTGAACTGGTTTTGTCCAAACATTCGAGCAAATCCTCTCGGATTGACTCGATAGTCCGGGAGCTCAGCCAGAATAGTGCGGATCTCTGCCGGGGTGAAGGGGACATGCCAAACTACCCGTTTCCCTAAAGTCCATTCCCCCTGTGCATTGGGAGGACCTTCAAATTGCTGCACCCTGACTGGATAGGCCTCGGTCCGGGAAGAGTGCAAGGGCTGGCCCAGCTTCATCGGTGGGCTTAGATTAACCACCCCGCTTACTGCACCTTCAGGTTTGAGGTCCCTCAGATCAGGGTATAGCTGGGGGGCAGGGGTCTGATCAGTGGTTCGTAGCACTTTGATGCAATCCGCCCTGTTTCTTAACCGGGTGTCTATTCCCCTTGATTCGCAGATAGTCTGCAAATCGGTTGTTGAGTAGACTTCGTAGTTGGAAACAGAAGGAGCTGGGGTGAAGCAGGGAGAAGGGAGAGGTAGAGGCTGAGGCATAGATATAGTAGACACGAAAGGTATGTCAAGAGTGACGTCACTAGCAGAAGAGACAGGTGCAGTTATACTTATCTCAGCCACTGTTGGTTGTTCAGGAACCCCAGCAGACCCTGACCCTGCCTGCCTTAGTAGAGTCAGCCCTGAAAGAGCTTCCTCCACCTCTGACACCGGATCCTCCTGTTTTATTCCCTCTGGAGGCCAGGTATACATCACCTGGTTCTTCCGGACAGACACCAGTTTATGTATGCCCTGCTTCCCTAATTGGATTGACCTGTGAAGCCATAGCTGTGCGATCTCTAGTTCTGACGCCTGCATCCGTGGTCCAAATTCAGAGATGAATTTTTCCCACCTCGATGCGTCAAATGTACCTTCCCGGGGAATTTCCCATCTGGTACCCTTCAACCATTTATTCCACCTTTTGAGGGGTTCTGTAGACTTCCCCCCCCCAAACTCACCTTCATCAGTTGTGCAGCTGTCCTTACCCTGAAGAGGGCTGGTTCCCCCTCTCTCTTCATGGACTGGCTACTGCCCATCGTGACTAGTCACTGGTATATATCCCGCGTCCGGGTACCTGTTTACCCCCTGGAGCACTCGGTGGGATCCTACCGAGAGGCCTGATTCCACCACTTTCCCAGCACAGTGTAATTTATGTGATTCTTATCGATCACCCAAAGCGCATCAAGTGGCGGTCAGACTGAGAGCACACCTCCCACTCCCACAGCGCAATTTATGTGACCCTGACCACCGGAAGTGTTTGTGGTAACCAGGCTAAGCGTTACACTTCCCTGGACTGCCCACTCGCACAGCGTAATTTATTTGGTTCTCATCACCCACTGTGTTTGGCAGGCCACACCGCACAATGATGAAAGTGGCTTTTCTCTCCCTGCACACAGTAGCTAACACAAGTCAAAACAAAAAGAGGGGTTCTTGGATGTTACTTAGGGGTCACTGGTTGGCCGGAAACCTGCTAACTGACCTTTAGGAAATTTGTGTAAAGAAAAAACTTTCCTAATACACACAGAAAAACCCCCTTTCAACCTGAAAAACCGTTAAAAAGGACAAAGTGGATCCTTATGAAAAACACGGGACGTTTCTCAGTAAAACAATTACACAGAGGTAAACTGAAAAACTACTCCAAAAATAACCCTGTTGCTGACGCAAAAATCACTCCTACCAGCGCCACTAAACGATCCGCGTTACACACGCAATCTTCGCTGCAACCACCTAAAACCGTTTACACAAAAAGTCTGCTGGACGCGAAACACGTGACGCAGCAGCTTAAAACAAACCCGCTTTACAATAAGGAACTACTTTTAACAAGAAAAACACAAGAAAAACATAATCACTATACAAGAAATCTATGTGCAAAAACCCAGACTTCACCGCGCTCACTAAATGTGGAACACGTGAGGGGAAAACTCGCTTAACACACTTTAAATTGGCTGGCAATACGCAAATTTAAAGCTAAAAGCAAACAACTTAAACTGTAAAAATTTGGATTAAAAACACAAAATGGGTCAAATGCATATAGGAAACTTCATGCACGTTGCATAGAGATTACTGCACATGTGGTAGTCAACAAAATGGCCACCAGAGAAAGCACATGGCAGTCAGTAAAATGGCCACCAGAGAAAGCACATGGCAGACACTAGCCTCAAAATTGCCTCTAACCTCTTACATAAAACATACTTTTGGACAAAACATACACTGGACAATTACACAACAATATACAGTACACATACAACACAATTTGGTACGATCACAAAACAGACATAAAACACCAACATATCACACTAACATGCACATGTAACAGAGTACTGACAAAACGTTGCACAGACTACATACACACAAAGGTCTTACAACAGTTAACAATTAACCTAAACCTTTCAGCACTGTAATAATTACCTCACGTGGAGGGGGGTAAAGCAATTACCACAGTACCTACAACCTGCAAATATTTACCTAAACATGCAACAACTTTTACCTGCTAAAACATATACCCGTTTAATTTTTGGTTGGAAGATTTTTAAACTTGACCATATCCAGCCAACCAAACCCACCCCTCTGTTGCTGTCAGCAGAGACAAACCCTCGTCTTTCACCCACAAATCAAGATTTTAGGACAAAGGTCCTTGCTAATTCACGTTAGCTAACAGAGAGCGAAATCAGCCACACGAACGTGCAAAAAGCGATCCTCTTAATGGCAGAGAGACCTGAAATGTGCCGGCATACTTTTTGCTAGTTCATGATGGCTCATTCCCCCCTCGAACTTGGTTAGCTATCCCAGAATTTGCGTTAGTATCCACTGGCTTGCCAAACTGTCTTGGAAATTCGCTTTCAACGAATTTCTCCTTGCCGTGAGCACTCGCAGTTGGATGCGCAGAAATCCCCCATAAAGCTGTGCGAATCTCGCTTACCACGACTGCAGCTTAGCCCCACAATTCCTGCACCACCAACTGGGTTAGCTTCTGTTGAGATGTGGGGAATGATCACACGACACTCTCAGGTTGCTGTTGGAATTCACATAGAGGAAGTTTTCATTCTCAGCCTCTGGTTTTATTACAAACACACACACGCCCCCTACATGAATAAGGTCAATCCCCTCCCACAGAACAATGCAATGGGGAGTGCCTATACACAGGATGTACATTCCGATTGGAGCATAGCCTTTCCTATTATCTATCACTGGTCCTCCCCCATGAGCCCTCTGAGGTCAGCAGACTTCCTCCCCTCCCCCCATGAACTCTCTATGGAGAGCATATTTCCTGTCCTACTAGCTCCTAGTGATATGTAAATTCTCTGTACAAGCATTCCCTAGAAACACCAGTCTGTATCTGGATGGGCCCGATACGATCTTTATTAAAACACATCCATCCAGATACAGTTTCAGGTTGGTAATGGTTTGTAAGATATACATAAGCCTACACGCGGAGTTCGTACTGCTTGGCGCCTGGCGGTACGGAGTCCATGTGGTACTATGCTGCTGATATGTGGATACAGGCCCACTTCGGTCTATAAGCGCAGATCTGCCATCTCTTCCATTACCGAGCTGAGTACTGTAATACATACATTGTACATGCGCATTGCCCAATTGCAGCCTTCAGAGCTTTAATTAAGCCACACGAGAGACATATGAATAACACTAATATATGACACGTTTAAAGTTCAACCAAAAATACAAAATTTCCATGACACTAGCGGGATCAGCCCTGGCACCTACAGCACCTGCATTTAGCCCCTACGATTACGCCCCCCTCCCTCTTCTACCCCAGCAAGTGTAGTGTCAGTAGGTCACTGTCACTTGAGACATTGCACACAAAACTGCAGTGTTCGCAGAATCAGGGCCTTGCACTTGCTGATAAATTTTGATTACTCTCATTATTTCCTAGATTGTAAGCTCGAAAGAGCAGGGCCCTCGATCCCCTCTGTTTTGCATTGTATTGGTATTGTTCTGTCACATGTTCTGTCCCCCTTTGTACAGCGCTGAGCGAACTATTGGCGCTTTATAAATACTGTATAATAATAATAATAATAATTATACAGCAAAGTGCCAGTACTAGTGCCACACTACCTTTTGGTGAACTGGCGAGCACCAGCGGCCTAGTACATCCTGGTCTTTCACATACCAGCACTGCAGTATCACTTGGTGATGTGGCGAGTTCCATAAGTGCAGTACAAGCTGGTGCGGTGGCTAGCACAAGTAGTGTCCCGCAACCAGTAAGAATTTGCACACAGGCCTGTAGAGCCCCAAGTATCCTTCCAGATATGTTTGCAAATCCTGATTGGCAGCCCACAAATTCTGCAGCACCCATACTTCCCCCATTCACTGCCAAACCCCTTGATTTTTTGGAGCTGTTATTCACAGATCTGTTTGTATCGATTTTGGATCAAAGCAATTTATATGCACAACAATTTATTGTTGCCAACCCAAATTCAACCCTTGCCAGACCATTCGCATGAAAACTCATTAGGGTTTCTGAATTTAAATTTTTTTTGGACCTTACCCTCAACATGGGCATGACTAAAAAAAATGAATTGTATTGGTCCACAGACCCGATTCATTATATCCCATGTTCTCTGCTGCCATGGCCAGCATAGTATGCATTTCAACAAAAATACACTCTTTCATCCTCGGGGTGACCCCCTCGCAAATCACCTTAACCAAAAATTTGCAGATGTCTAAACTCCCCAGCAAAACATCTGCTTTGATGAGTCCCTCAATAATTTTTCTGGCTTCCTTACATTCAGTTTCTCCCCAGCAAGCATGCCAGATATGGGGTCAAGATGTATAAAGATCTGTGAGAGGGCAACAGGCTATACTTATAAGTTTCAGATTTACGAGGGAAAAGATAGTCATGTGGAGCCCCCCGGATGCTGAGACGACGTGGGGAGCAGTGGCAAGATAGTTTGGGACTTGGTGTCATCCTTTTTCCATATGGGGCACAACTTATAAGCGGACAATTTTTGTTCAAGCGTGCCACTATTTAGACATTTGTATAATCTTGTAGCTGGCACATGTGGCAGCGTGCGACCTAACGTGTGCTCACCATTAGAAGTGGGTGGATGCAGGGTGGTATAGTCTAACGGTGGGCATACCACACACTTTCTTGCAGAGATTTCTTCTCTTTTTTTCATTCAGCCCATAGGCTGCATACAAAAAAAAAAAAAAGAACATAGCATATATACCCAACAAGAACCAGTGACCTACTGGTACATCACTGGACTTTGAATGGTTATACCACGATGATGCCTACAGCTGCAGGCATTATCCTGGTATCATTTTTTTCAGCCGGAAATCGGCTTTCATGTAAAAGCAATCCTAGTGGCTAATTAGCTGCAGGATTGCTTTAACAAGGCAGCGGTAGATGATGACCCCCTCCCCCGCTGCCTTCCACGGCTTTCTCGGGCGGTCCCGGCACATTGGGGGAACCTGAGAATGCAGCCGGTGTTTATGCCAGCTGACCATAGAGCTGATTGGAGACAGGAATGGTGCCCATCATCTCTATAGTCTAAGAAATCGGAAGCTACAAGCATTTCATCACTTCAGTTTTGCAGGATATAAACAGCGCCATTTATAAATTGGGAAAGCATCTGATCACAATGATCTTAGTTTGATTAGATAACGTAAGGGCATAGGAGAGATCTAGAGTCTGATACACCCCAGATTTCTCAAAAAAGAATATATGACCATGCCCATTGAAGTTATAGGGGATAATTGCATTCCCTGTGATACCATTAAAGGTGATAAAAAAATGAAAGGGACAGTGTAAAAATAATAAAAAAATCTAAATTACTTAAAAAAAAAAAAGAAAAAAATGACACTCCCCCCCCCACTTGTGTGCTGAGCATTGACCCTGTGTGTAAACAGCAGTTGCACCATGCATGTGAGGTATCGCCATGAATGTCAAATCAAGTGCAGTAATTCTAACACTAGACCTCCTCTGTAAATCTAAAATGGTAGCTTGTAAAGGCTTTTAAATCATTGCCTATGGATATTAAAACCGTATGCAGTTTGTCGCCATTGCATAGGGCATGCACAGTTTTAAAGCATGTCATGTTTGGTATCTATTTACTCGGCATACCATCATCTTTTATATTTTTCCAAATAATTGGCCAATATATTGTGTTTTTGTGCATTACAAAAAAAATTTTTTTTTTTGTTAAAAATTGTGTTTGAAAAATCGCTGCACGAGTACTATGTGACATAAAAAATCGCAGCACCCACCATTTATTCACTAGGGTGTTTGCTTGAAAAAAACAAACAGTATTTTTTTTCTAGGAAATTAATTTAAACCCTCAAACATTATATATTTTTTTAATGTGAACAAAAAGGGTCAGAAAAGGCTTAGTTTTCAGGTGGTTAGAAGAGTGATGTGTGGCATAAACTTCTAATGCTGGGCATAAAATGCCCCCACCCCCCATAACAAATGCCTTTTTGGGAAAGTAGACACCCCAAACTATTTGCTGAGAGGCATGTTGAATCAATAGAAGAATTTACTTTTTTTACCACAAGTTTTTGGAAGATGACAAAAACATTTTTTTTTTTACACAAAATTGTCACATAAATGATTTATTTTGCTCAGACATGCTATGGGTATATGTGGAATTACTCCTCAAAATACATTCTGCTACTTCTCCCAAGTATGGGGGTACCACATTTGAGAGACATTTTGGCAGTCTAGCCAAGCACAGGACCCAAAAATCCAATAAGCACCTTCGGGCTTTTAACCACTTCCTGTCCGGACACTTTTACCCCCTTTCTGTCCAGGCCAATTTTCAGCTTTCAGCGCTCTCACATTGTGAATGACAATTACTCAGGCATACAACACTGTATCTAAATAATATTATTATCATTTTTTTCAGACAAATAGAGCTTTAATTTGGTGGTATTTAATCATCACTGGGGTTTTTATTTTTTCCTAGAAAAATGAAAAAAGACTGAAAATTTTGAAAAAAAACATGTTTTTCTTAGTATTTGATACTAAATTTTGCAAATAAATATACTTTCTTCATAAATTTAGGCCAAAATCCATTGTGCTACATTTTTTTGGTAGACATAACCCAAATCAGTGTGTTTTATTTAGTCTTTGTGAAAGTTATAGAGTCCACAAAGTTGTCATTTAACAAGTTCTTTCTCTCACACGACATAGGCATACTTGCAATTACACCCCCAAAACACATTCTGCTACTCATCCTGAGTATGGCGATACCACATGTGTAAAACTTTTTCACAGCCTAACCACATAGAAGGGCCCCACATCCAATAAGCACCCTTAGGCGTTCTAGGGGCAAAAATTACACATCTAATTTCTTGACTGTCTATCACAGTTTTGGAGGTCCTGGAGCACCAGGACAATTGAATTACCCACAAAATGACCCCATTTTCGAAAGAAAACACCTCAAGGTATGTTTTAAGAGGCATGGGGAGTCCTCTGAAGACTTCATTTTTTGCCACATGTTTTTGGAAAATGTGAAAAGAAAATGAAAATGTATTTTTTTTTACGCAAAGTTGTCAATCTATGAGATATTTCTATTACACAGCATAGGCATACTTAAAATGATACCTCAAAATGCATTCTTTAACTCCTGCTGAATATGGCGATACCAAATGTGTGAGACTTTTTCACAGTCTGGCCACATAGAGGGGCACCACATCCAATAAGCACCTGTTAGCGTTCTAAGGGCAAAAATCACACATCTAATTTCTTAACTACCTATTGCTGTTTTGGAGGTCCTGGAGCATCAGGACAATGGAATTATCCACAAAATGACCCCATTTTGGAAAGCAAACACCCCAAGGTATGTTTTAAGAGGCATGCGGAGTCTTCTGAAGACTTCATTTTTTGCCACAAGTTTTTGGAAAATGCGAAAAGAAAATGAAAATTATTTTTTTCTACACAAAGTTGTCAATCTATGAGATATTTCTAATACACTGCATAGGCATACTTAAAATTACACCCCAAAACACATTCTCTAACTCTTCCTGAGTATAACGATACACACGTGCAAGACTTTTTCACAGCCTAGCCAAATGGAGGGGCCCCACATGCAATAAGCACCGTTAAGCATACTAAGGGCAAAAATTACACATCTAATTTATTGACTACGTATCGCAATTTTGGAGGTCCTGGAGCAGCAAAGTCTTCTGAAGACTTAATTTTTTACACAGATTTTTAGAAAATGTGAAAAAAAGTAATTTTTTTTTTATGCAATGTTACCAATAATAACATATTTCTAACACACTGCATAGGTATTCTTAAAATAACACTTTAAAACACATTCTGCTACTTTTCCTGAGTATGGGGATACCACATGTGTAAGACATTTTCAGTGTTTGGACTGATTACTGGTCATTGCAACCTGTTTATCACAAAAATTAGCAAACATTATATATCAATAAAGCATAGTGTAACTTCACCTACAGCCTGTTCCTAAAAGCTTAACCTACTAGTTCGTGGATGTCCACATAGCACTATGTTCATTCACCAAGAAGTTGAACAAAAGATAAACCAAAGAGTACCTGTGGTTTCAGTGCAGAGGCACCAGTGTCTTGCAGGAAGGTAGCCAGTGGGATGTGCAGATGGGTCAGTACCGGTGTCATGCATAGACGTGGTGAGCAAACAGGCAAAGTAGTGGTCCAGGAAGAAGACAGGAACATGGTCCATAAAAAGGCCAGTCAATACAGACAGCAAGCAAAGACGTGGTAAAAGGATTGGTCCAGGCAGAAACATTAAGCTTAGGGCCTTGGTTAGGTAAGACTGGACAAAGGGGTAGAGGCTTCATCCCACCCAAATCTCTTCGAAGCCTCTGGTCTCCAGACCCTGATCCGGGAATTAAAAAACCCAAAGAAAACAAAAAAGTTTTCTCTGCTCGGAAACACTACTCTGGATCCCCTCACATACGTGAGACCCCTGTGTTGTCTTGAATCCCACTACTAAAGTGGGAGGGCAAAAGATCAGTCCAGGAGGCAGGCAGAGGCATGGTCGATTAACAGGCCGAGGTCAGTTCAGGCAGCAAGCAGAGGCATGGTTGAGTAACAGGCTGAGGTCAGTTCAGGCAGCAAGCAGAGGCATGGTCGAGTAACAGGCCGAGGTCAGTTCAGGCAGCAAGCAGAGGCATGGTCAATAAACAGGCTGAGGTCAGTTCAGATGCAAGGCAGGAAAATGAATTCAGGCAACAGGCAGAAACGTGGCAGGGAAATAGCAAACAGAGGACAAAGAAATATATCTTCACCGTACTTCACTAATAATGTAGTGCGGTATGGTAGATACGGAAGCACTCTTCTATACAGAGACCAGGATTTGAGGGACACTGGGGACAGTAGTATCGGGTGTCAGATCGAATTCTATGTTTGGAGCATACCCGACATGTCTTTTGAGGATTGCGGTCTGTTTCGGTAGGGGGGACGATATCGGGGAAATGTCTTTCATGCAATCTGCTCACTGCACCAGACCGAATTTGTTCAGGTACGGGTCTTACTTGATAGATGAGGGATGAGATAATTTCTTCCTGATATTGTAAGAAGGTGACAGGTCTTTGTGTGGACTTCTGGAAAACGATGTAGGAATTGTACAGGGCCATATGGAAAAGGTAGAAGGATACTTTTTTATACCAGTAGATTGATCTTCTGTTGGGTATGTAGGGCTGTAACATTTGATCATTTAAATCCACTCCCCCCATGAACAGGTTGTATTCGTGTATGCATTGGGGTTTTCGGATGGGACCGCGACTTCCTTGAATTTCCAATGAGCTGCTGTTATGGATAGATGAAAGGACATACACATCCCGTTTGTCTCGCCACTTAAGGGCCAGGATCTCTTCATTTCTCAAGCTAGCTGACTCCCCCGTTTAGCTTGGTGGCAACCATTTGTTGTGGAAAGCCCTTCCGATTGGGTCGAACTGTGCCACAGGCTACAGTGTCCTTGAGATAAAGGTGGTGGAAAAGGGGCAGGCTTGTGTAAAAATTGTTCACGTAAAGGTGGTACCCCTGATTGAAGAGGGGGTATACCAGGTCCCAGACAATTTTTCCACTAATCCCCATATAGGCTGGGCATTCAGGGGGCTCTAGCTGACTGTCCTTTCCTTCGTAGATACGGAACTTGTACACATACCCTGTGGCCCTTTCGCAGAGTTTGTTCATCTTCACCCCGTATCTGGCTCGTTTACTTGGAATGTACTGTTTTATGATCAGCCTCCCAGTGAAATGGATTAGGGATTCATCGACACAGATGTTTTTTTCAGGACAATATATTTCTGAAAATTTTTTGGTTGAAATAATTGATTAGTGGACGAATTAATTATAATAAGTGGACGGATTTTATAAAGTTTGTCTAACTCGGGGGTGATCTCTGGGGGGGAACAGGGAATTATCATTGAAATGTAGAAAGTGCATAATTGTTTTATAGCGGGTCCAGGACATAGTGGCAGAAAAGAGCGGCATGTGTTGAATGGGATTTGTCGACCAATAAACATGCAGTTCATTTTTTTTTGTTGGCCTTACATTTAATATGGGACTAAGAAACACTTTAAATTCTTCAACTGTGAGGCATTTCCACTCAAATGTTCGAGCATAACAGGAGTTGGGATTTTGAGTGATAAATTGCTGGGTGAAAATATTGCATTGGTGCACAACTGAATTCAAAAAATCTTCAGTGAAAAATAAATGGAAATAATCAATGGCTGTAAAATTTTGGGTTTCTGCCTGAATGCCTGGTTGGGCTATGAATGGGGGAAATTATAGGTGCACCTGATCCTGAAGGTAGCCACACAGGGTTTAAAAGAGCATCTGGGACAGCAGTATGGGCCCTAATCCTTGGTGGCTGATGTGACACCCGAGTACTAGAACTTGCACTTACAGTGCTGGTACTAGCCATGTCAGAGGAACGTATTGAGCTGCTGGTGGTTGCTTGCTGCTCCTTGGAGTTCCTCATTCTTTTTGTTGGAACACCTTCTTCTGACTCAGAGAGTGAATCGCTGCTGTGTACTGGTTCATATACAGAATCAGAGTTTGACAGTGAGAGTTCTCCGTCACTCTCATCTGTCATACTTAGAATTTGAAATGCCTCCTCACTTGTATATGATCTTTTGGCCATATTTTTGACACTGATCAGGACCCACTGGTATGGCAGTGATCAGGATGATGGTGTTGCAGTGAGGGACAGATATCTGGCTGCAGTTGGTTCAAACTAGTCACTGTTGGGCAAAAATCAGAGATACAGTGAGCTGGCTGGCAATGTTTTGTGAGTGTGTGTAAACTCTGTGCAAAGGCTGAAAATTACTCACAGTTAGCTGTACTGGATCTCTCTCCTCACAGACGATGACAGTGAACAGGATCCACTGGTGTGGCAGAGATCAGGGACACTGTATGAACAGGCACACTGTAAGGTGATCAGGGACACTGATTGGGCCACTGTATGGTGATCAGGGACACTGCTGGACCACTTGTGCGGCGATCAGGGACACTGCTGGGCCACTGCAGTGATCAGGGACACTGCTGGGCCACTTGTGTGGCGATCAGGGACTCTGCTGGGCCACTGCAGTGATCAGGGACACTGCTGGGCCACTTGTGTGGCGATCAGGGACACTGCGGCAATCAGGGACACTGTGGCAATCGGGGACATTGCTGGACCACTTGTGCAGTGATCATGGACACTGCTGGGCCACTGCGATGATCAGGACACTGCTGGGCCACTTGTGTGGTGATCAGAAACACTGCTGGGCTACTGCAGTGATCAGGGACACTGCTGGCCACTTGTGCGGTGATCAGGGACACTGCTGGACCACTTGTGTGGTGATCAGGGACACTGCTGGGCCACTTGTGTGGTGATTAGGGACACTGCTGGGCCACTTGTGTGGTGATCAGGGACACTGCTGGGCCACTTGTGTGGTGATCAGGGACACTGCTGGGCCACTTTTGTGGTGATCAGGGACACTGCTGGGCCACTGTGGCAATCAGGGACACTGCGGTGATCAGGGACACTGCTGGACCACTTGTGCAGCAATCGGGGACACTGCGGCGATCAGGGACACTGCTGGGCCACTGCGATGATCAGGACACTGCTGGGCCACTTGTGTGGCGATCAGAAACACTGATGGACTACTGTGGTGATTAGGACACTGCGGTGATCAGGGGCACTGCTGGACCACTTGTCCGGCGATCAGGGACACTGCTGGGCCAATGCGGTGATCAGGGACACTGCTGGGCCACTTGTGTGGTGATCAGGAACACTGCTGGGCTAATGCTGTGATCAGGGACACTGCTGGGCCACTTGTGTGGTGGTCAGGGACACTGCTGGGCCACTGCGGCGATCAGGGACACTGCTGGACCACTTGTGCGGCAATCAGGGACACTGCTGGGCCACTGCGGTGATCAGGGACACTGCTGGACCACTTGTGCGGCAATCAGGGACACTGCTGGGCCACTTGTGCGGCAATCAGGGACACTGCTGGGCCACTTGTGTGGCGATCAGGGACACTGCTGGGTCACTGCGGTAATCGGGGACACTGCTGGGCCACTGCGGCAATCAGGGCCACTGCGGCGATCAGGGCCACTGCTGGACCACTTGTGCGGCAATCAGGGACAT
Organism: Staurois parvus; assembly: GCF_062004578.1. NCBI lineage: Eukaryota > Metazoa > Chordata > Amphibia > Anura > Ranidae > Staurois > Staurois parvus. Next base: position 297,022 of record NW_028319216.1, on the reverse strand, counting down.
TGCAGAGATCAGGGACACTGCTGGACCACTTGTGCGGCGATCAGGGACACTGCGGTGATCAGGGCCACTGCGGCAATCAGGGCCACTGCTGGGCCACTTGTGTGGCAATCAGGGACACTGCGGCGATCAGGGACACTGCTTGGCCACTGCGGCGATCAGGGACACTGCTTGGCCACCTGTGTGGCGATCAGGAACACTGCGACAATCAGGGACACTGTGGTGATCAGGAACACTGCTGGGCCACTATGTGGCGATCAGGGACACTGACAATCAGGGACACTGCTGGGCCACTTGTAGGGCGATCAGGGCCACTTGTGGGCAATCAGAACCACTTGTGGGCGATCAAGGCCACTTGTGGGCGATCAAGGCCACTTGTGGGCGATCAGGGACACGTGGGGCAATCAGGGACACGTGTGGGCAATCAGGGACACGTGTGGGCAATCAGGGACACGTGTGGGCAATCAGGGACACGTGTGGGCAATCAGGGACACGTGTGGGCAATCAGGGACACTTGTGGGCAATCAGGGACACTTGTGGGCAATCAGGGACACTTGTGGGCAATCAGGGACACTTGTGGGCAATCAGGGACACTTGTGGGCAATCAGGGACACTTGTGGGCGTGATCAGGGCCACTTGTGGGGGTGATCAGGGACACGTGGGGCAATTAGGGCCACTTGTTGGGGTGATCAGGGCCACTTGTGGGCAATCAGGAACACTTGTTGGGGTGATCAGGTGTCACTGTGGTGGAGGGCAGTTAGCTACTACCTCTTCTTTGCTCCTTCTCCTCTCACAGACAACTCGTGTGAGGAGAAGGAGGCGGAAGCCGCACCATGCGGCTTTTGTTTACACTAAAGATGTGTCCTTATTGGACACAGCTGATCACATGGTATGGGACCGATTTCTTTGGTCCCATACCATGTCACGTAATCCACCGTGTCTGTCGGACTCGGCGATCATTGGGCTCGCGGGTGCGCGCTCTAGGAGCCGCGCACGAGCCTCAGATACAAGGTGCCGTTTAGAAACAGCAACCCGCTCCTGGAGGTATCCCGTCCTGCCGTTCATAAACAGCGGCCGGACGGGAAGTGGTTAAAGGGCTTTACTTCCTGACTACCTATCACCGTTTTGGAGGCCCTGAAATGCCAGGATAGCACCAACCCCCCCCCCAAATGACCCCGTTTTGGAAAGTAGACACCCCAAGGAATTTGATAAGAAGCATGGTGAATATTTTGCAGATCTCATTTGTTGCCACAAGTTTTGGGAAAATTAAAAAAAAACATTTTTTCTTTTGTTTATATTTCAAAACCTTGTGAGAAAAAAATGAGATCTGCAAAATACTCATCATGCCTCTTTTTAAATTCCTTGGGGTGTCTACTTTCCAAAAAGGTGTCATTTGGGGGGTTTGGTGCTACCTTGGCATTTCAGGGCCTCCGAAACTGTGATAGGTGTGAGAAAGTGAAATGAGGAAGTTACGCACCTTCAGGCTTTCAAAGTGGTCATTGGATTTCAGGCTCCTGTATGTGGCTAGGCTCCCAAAAAGTCTCACACGTGGTATCCCCATACTTGGTAGAAGTAGCAGAATGCATTTTGGGGTGTAATTCCACCTATATCCATGGCTTGTGTGAGAAATATATCATTTAAATGAAAACTTTGTATTAATTTGTACTATCGTCTTATTTTTGCATCTCAAGAAATGTGATTGGCAGTCAGACAGTAAAAGCTGTGTAAATTCCATTATCTATACCATAGTTTGTAGATGCTATACCTTTTACACAAAGCAATCAATATACACTTATTGGGATTTTTTTAACCAAAAACATGTAGCTGAATTAAATTTGTCCTAAATTTGACAACATTTTAGTTTTTTTGGATATTTTTTTTGACAGAAATGAGAAAATACAGTTTAAAAAAAAAATGTGTAGAGCCAAAAATAAAAAGCACACAGGTGTTTGATCACCTGTGTTTGAATACCACCAAACGCAAGCTTTATTTGTGAGAAAAAAAGGACATACATTTCATTTATGTACTGTATTGCATGACTGCGCAATTGTCAGTTAAACGGTGTAAAAATGGTGTAAAAACAGTTAAAATGGTGTAAATTGCAGTATCTATACCATAGTTTGTAGACGCTATAGCTTTCACACAAAGCAATCAATATACACTTATTTGGATTTTGTTTACCATGAACATGTAGCAGAATACATTTTGGCCTAAATTTATAACTAACTTTGAGTTTACTATATTTTTTTTTAGCCAAGTAAAAAATATTGTTTTTCTTGAAAATTTTCGGTCTTTTTTGTTTATAGTGTGAAAAATAAAAAGATCACATGAGTACAGGATTGCATGACCGCGCAATTATCAGTTGAATTAGTGCAGCGCCAAGTAGCAAAAAGAGGCCTGGTCATTAAGGGCCCCCCTCCCTTAATCCTCTGGAGAGCAAGTGGATAATTAGCACAAAGATTTTCATATGTTTTCACCAGATTCTTCCAATCAAGCATATCATTCAATCTTTTCTCTCATTTTTCCATCTACTCCCTCTCCCAAAAAATCAAAACATACTGAGTTTTTTTTTTAGAACTTACTATACTATATCAATGTAATACACCCATGTGCTCACTACACAGAATCAAAGCTTGTTTAACCTCTTCAGGCCGAGCGCACACAAATGTGCGGCCTCTCGGCTTCTGGGCCTTGAGGCAGAGTGGCCGCACATTTGTGTGCAATTAAGAAAGCAAGCAAAAAAAAAAAAGCCCTGCGCGCTCCCAGCACACGTTTCGGTACTCACGGAAAGATCCCAGTCTCCTCGTGATTGGGACCTTTCCCATTCATGAGACTGCCGTGACAGTGAATCATGGTGGTCACATGACACTAAAACCCCGCCCGCCTCCCGGCTTCTGAACCCCTTAAAGGGTGGGGAGGCGCTGGCGTCAAGGGGTTAAAAATGCATAGACCACAATGAATACTCTTACCCTCAAAGAGTGAATTTTGTGCATATAATCTATATAACTCTCTTCATCAATACATCCCAAACTCTTAATTGTACAGTGGACCATCCACCTCCAGTGTTCAAACCATTAGATGTGCTCCTCCCTTACCCTTTGAGCGTGCACCATACCCTGCATACATCAATATGTGCCTTTAAATCCTTAATACAATCTTCACTTTCACCTCTTATTTATGATTCTTCATATTTTCACGATCATATCCAAGCGCATAGCGCAGCAGTATATGATAAATTACATATTTATTGTTAAAATTTATGCTTACATGGATCAAGAATACAAACTACCTATTTCAGAATGGTCACCATGGCACTTCCAGTTACAGTTGACGTCATTTCCAGCTGACGCATTTCATCATCAAATTGACTTCCTCATAGGCAGTAAACGTTGGACGTCTCTGGATCATCATTTATTAGGGGCCAACCCCTGAAAAACGACCTCACACCATAATCCCCCCTCCACCAAACTTTACACTTGGCACAATGCAGTCAGGCAAGTACCATTATCATGGCAACCGCCAAAGCCAGACATCCATTGGAGTGCCAGAGTAGCATGGTTCGACACCAGAGTACACGTCTCTACTGCTCTAGAGTCCAGTGGCGGCATGCTTTACACCACTGCATCCAATGCAGCTGCTCGGCCATGGACACCCATTCCATGAACCTCTCTATCCACTGTTTGGTCGTCTTTAGCTATTGACTCTGCAGTTGGTGACTCCTTCACTCTGTCATTTTACGTGGCTGAATTGCTTCCACTAGCAATATTCCACGGTCATTAACAGTTGACCGTGGAATATTTAGTAGCAAGTTAATTTCACAGATGGGCTTATTGCACGGGTGGCAACCTATCACAGTACCATGCTTGAATTCACTGAGCTCCTCAGAGCGACCCATTCTTTCTCAAATGGTTGTAGAAGCAGTCTGCATGCCTATGTGCGATTTTATTCACCTATGGCCATGGAGGTGATTGGAACACCTGAATCCAATGATATGGACTAGTTTCCCAATACTAGTGGTGTGAGATGTGTGCCCTGAGCTTGTTTTTGAACTGGCATTTGAAGCCTACCTCTCTCTTTCATGAGTTGGCGTCCACGGGACAAGTTGTAGACTTACTTTTTTTTTTCTTTCCTTCTCTTTTGGTGGTCTTTCTTGCATGCATATGCCAATCGGTGGGGGATTGATTTTCACACACAATAACACAGTTAATTTCTTTTTTGCTGTAATGATAATTATTTTTAATTTTTGTTGTATTTATAGAATCCTTAGAAGTTTATGATACATACATATGAGACTAGAGAAATCCTAAAGAAGTGGATTTTTTTTCCTACAAAACGCATAGATCCTGTCTCGAGACATTCTGCAAAAACAATATGTGAAGATTCATCCCTACATAAATTGTAAATAAGAAGTGCAGCGCTAAATAAAAACTAGTAAATATAAGTGACACATTAAATTCAAATAGTTCATAAAAGATAAAATGATGATAGTTATACAGGATCCCAACCGCAGCAATATTCAGACGCAGCACTGACCAAGGATAAAGATGGCTGCCGGACCTTCACGATGTTCCGGCGGCGTGACGTCATGGCGTGTTGGCTCCTCCTAAAGCTTTTCGTGCCACGTACGTCCTCAGAGGGGAGACCAATACCGATTCCTTATATAGAAGAAATGGCGCATGCTCCGTCTGGATGCCATTTTGCCATGGATCAAGGTCACAGGAACAACTATTGATGTTGTTCAGGACGTTACTTAATCTAATCGATAGATATATACCAGAAAAGCGAAACAAAGATAAAAATAGAGGGGCAACTTATATAGCAAAAGTGAACCCTGCTAATTTAGGAAGGATAAATGAAAAAAGTTGTTGTAAAATATTACGGGACACAATTCTAAATGTGCTAAAGCATAATTATAAAATTAAAATTGGTAAACAATAGACTTTGGTATGATAGATGTATAATAATCACGCCAATAATATGATCGTGTCAATAAAAATAAATAATTAGGGACCAGATGAAGTAAAATAGTATAAATCATGAAGTATAGTAAAATAATGGTATATATAAAAAAAGGTACCGTATTTTTCGCCGTATAAGACGCACCTGACCATAAGACGTACCTAGGTTTTAGAGGCAGAAAACAGGAAAAAAAAATTCTGAACTAAGGGACTGCAGACACAGTACAGGAGATGACCAGAGACTGCGGACAGCACAGGGGTGACCAGAGACTGCGGACAGCACAGGGGTGACCAGAGACTGCGGACAGCACAGGGGTGACCAGAGACTGCGGACAGCACAGGGGTGACCAGAGACTGCGGACAGCACAGGGATGACCAGAGACTGCGGACAGCACAGGGATGGCCAGAGACTGCGGACAGCACAGGGATGGCCAGAGACTGCGGACAGTACAGATGACTGCTGACCTTTGGGGAGGTGGGCAGCTGGTACCTGAATTTGACAGGTACCCGCTCTTACTTCCGCAGAGTTTTTGTTTCATCTTACCTGTTCCTCGATCCAGCTGCGCGCTGTCTTCCCGGCTTCTGTAATGGTGCTCGGCATGACAGCCGGGTGCCCAGTGCGCATGAGCGAGAAGCACTTGCGCTTTGTGATTGGTCCGGCGGCTTCTGGGATCTGTCATGTGTCCCAGGTACCGCCTTACCATTCACAAAAAGCACCGCTTCTTGCGCACTTGGCACCGGGCTGTCATGCCCAGTGCCCACACTACAGAAGCCGGAAGACAGCACGCCGCTGGATAGAGGAACAGGTAAGGTCCCGCTGCAGAGCTGAGCGGCTGGCCCGGTATTCTGACACGGCCGCGGTGGAAATACCGGACCGGCCACTCCATATTCGCCTTATAAGACGCACTGACATTTCCCCCCCAGTTTTGGGGAAGAAAAAGTGCGTCTTATACGGCGAAAAATACGGTATATATATATTAAAAAATAATCCATAGCAAAATAAACGCAACAATGTTAAAAGCATAATACATAAAATTATATATAAAATGAAATTCTATCAATACTAGAATAATTAAGTGGTTCTAATGGATCAATTTATTCATGCTTAAGTAGAAGTAAAATTAAAGTCAGATGCTAGTAAAATCTCTATATAAAATGTATATAAAATTCTCTAAAATATAGTTCATTATATAAAATAGAATAGACATGATATGTCTTTTCTAGACCTGCATATGTAGAAACCTTAAATAAAATCCCGTAAGTAGATTAGACCTGCATATGTAGATATAAATATATAAAAAGCTTAAATAAAATCCCGTAAGTAAATAGTCATAAAATAGAATAGAATATATAAGAAAATGACTTGTAAATTTGTAAAATCATGTATGTGCCGATGCAACATAATTATAAATATATAGATCTAGCTATTATCTATAAAACAATTCACATCAACCTCAATATTGTGCCCTAAGGGGTGTAAAGTTCCTAATTCGAAAACCCATTTGGCCTTCAACTGTGAGACAGCTCGCTTTTTATATACACCTCTCCAATGTGGAGTAAGGACATCTATCCCTACAAATTTGAGGGTAGAGGGGTCTTTGTTATGACAAAGTTTATAATGCTTTGATAGCGAATGTTCCTTAAATCCTCTTTTTATATTGTAAACATGTTCCTGGAGTCTGTCCCTTAATCTCCTAGTCGTGCGATCAATGTACTGCTTGTGACAGGGGCATTCAAGCATATAAACCACATACCGACTATTGCAAGAGATACATTTCTCAATAGTGTATGATCTTCCGGTGGAATTGGAAGAGAAAAACCTAATTTTCTGTTTCTTAATATTGTTACATTTGCAGATGATACACTTATTGCACGGGTGGAAGCCTTTCAAATCTGAAAATAGTGAGATGTTCTCAGGTGGGTCCACGACATCAGGTGATATTTGATGCCTTAGGGCGATAGCCTTACGAAATATAATCTCAGGTTTATCAGGTAAAATTTGTGATCCGTCTTAAGAATACCCCAGTTATTCTTGATAATTCTACTAATGGCCCTGTGTTGCATAGAAAAAGTAGTAATAAAGGGTCATACCCGAGTTTGCACCTGTTTCTCACCATTCATGAGCATTTCATCTCTATTTAGATTAGCTACAGCATTTAGGGTGTTATTCAGGGTAGTTTCAACATAACCCTTTTCAAGGAATGTTTTTGGTCTTCCTGGAGTTTTAATTGGATGCAACACAGGGCCATTAGTAGAATTATCAAGAATAATTGGGGTATTCGTAAGAAGGCATGCGCCATTTCTTCTATATAAGGAATCGGCGTTTGTCATGGCAGTGTTGGTCTTTAGGAGGAGCCAACACGCTGTGACGTCATGCCGCGAAGCTTCATGAAGGTCCGGCGGCCATCTTTATCCTTGGTCAGTGCTGCATTCACTCTGCAATACTGCTGTTTTAATTATCCTATATATTATATTTTTATACAATTTTTCCATGGAATAAAATACTTTATACTACTACACTATGGGCACTTTTTGTGTGGCTCCTCTATGGAGCTATTGAATTACAGAGCCTTCTCATGATCCTGGCCCATCCAAGCACCCAGAGGAGGGAATCCCTGTAACACAGGCTGCAGACCCATCCATCCTTAAAGGGGACCTCTGGATGAGCAGACTTTTTACCCAGCCCAAGAAATTCTGCTGTGCTGTTCCATACCTAGAAGGAAGTGTACCATATGCCTAGCATATCCTGCTCCCATAAGTGGACCGTGGTGGATTTATTTATATGTGCATATTCAATGCGCATCCGGTGAGTGTGCAATTTTACTATAACTTCCAAGCACTAGCAGCTGAATATTGCTGCAGTTGGGATCCTGTATTACTATCATCATTTTATCATTTATGAGCTTTTATGAACTTTTTGAGTTTAATTCGTCACTTATATTTACTAGATTTTATTTAGCGCCACACTTCTTATTTACTGTTTGACAGAGGTTTTTTGTGGTTACCTTAGTGCAATAGCTGCTTTATCTGGAACGCCCACTTTGTTTTACTTTACATTTGCCATCCCTACATAAAGGTATATGTAATTTGCGATTTTAATGTAATATGGCAGTATTTTATACAATTTTGTAATAAATCCAATGTATTTTGAGATGTGTCAACAGAACAGGAATATTCTAATAGAATCATTTATTTCCATGGCAGAAGTGGATTTCCTCAAATTGGAAGATATCCTCTCACTTGCTTTTACATCTACAATACAGGAAAGAAGGGGAATCTTAAGACCCAGATGGAAAGAAAAAACAGTAGTGTTTTTTTTTTTTTTTCCAGTGTCATTTTTTTTCCCCCAGTGTCCTGAGGAGAAAGTACCCAATTCTGCTGGATTCCGACTTTCGTTTAATTTTTTATTTTTTTGTCTTCTTCTTACAGATGCTGGTTAATGCAGTTAATGACTATTATTCACTTAATCTCCCACAAACACAACTAGCATTAACTAGGACCTATTCTTCCTCTACTATGATATATAAAACGTAAGAGTGAGACTCCATCCTGGAGGGTAGGGAAGGTGAGCTGGAAGATGCAATGGCTCCTGTGCAAAGGGACATGACACCAGAGCTGTTACCCTGCAAGTTAGACAATTTGGAAAATCATCTTAGACATAGAGGGGAACAACCCAGTGCAATTCAGACACTGGCTGCTCAAAACCACTGTCTGACAATAACTGCTGGCACAAATAATTATTTGTATGTGTACAAGATATGCACAACTTTGGCGATTGTTTTGCTGTCACTGTAGGGCCATTAATGCGGATTTGTGTATGCACAGGTTCAGGATCAGTGGGCTTGGGGGGATTGTTCTGGGTGGTTTTCATTCATTATTTGCGTGTTTGGCTTCACGAGAATCCCCCCATCTGATTTGTTTCACCCTCTTCTGGCACACATGGCTCCAAAGATGGCCACTGCGTGCCACTGCCATGCATGCATGTGGCATCACCACAGCCATTTTGCCTGGGGCAGGTGTTGGCATGCATGACAGGGGCACTATATGCTCTCCCAGCCAATAGGAATGCTGTTGTGGGACAGTATCCAGTGCATCACACCACTATCACGGGTTAGAGGGTGCTGGACCCTCCACTTCCTTTTAGAGGCTGGGCTGTGGTTGCTGCACTCTCTGTTGGATGGCGGCGGTCAGCTTTGCCACCAGGTGGACCCAAATGTATTTAGTTGAGGGTCCTCCAGTGTTGTTTTTTTTCTTTTTTTGTTATTTGCAGATTACTGCTTTTTTATTTCTTTGGTATTTTTATTTCAACATTATATATATATATATATATATATATATATATATATATATATATATATATATATATATATATATAAATAAAATGTAGTTCATAAACATATTTTTAAAATATTTTTGTTGACAGTGCTCCTATTGGATTTGGGGTAAGTCTTGAAGAGCATTTGACTGGCAAATTTGTCTTCCTTAATGGGGAAAGGTTAACCACAGTTATTATGCATAACATTAGAAAAGAATGGTCTTAAATTTATAATCTCTCTAGACTTGATGGCCTAGAAAGTATTTTTTTTTTCTGTGGTGTTCTAATAGGGTTTTTTTATTATGTTTTTTTATACAAACATGGTGTTTATATAATACCTCTGTACTCAGGAGACAAACAGAGAGAAACATCCTATGCTCTCATATTCTGACCTTCCTACAATCGAAACTTGACTAGAATTTGGCCTTAAAGTGTAAGTTTGGGTATAAGATTAAAAAAGGGGCAAACGGAGGATTTTTTTTTCAACAGTCTTTATTTAACCACTTGACCTCCAGAGGATTTACCCCCCTTAATGACCAGGCCTCTTTTTGCTACTCGGCGCTGCACTAATTCAACTGATAATTGCGCGGTCATGCAATGCTGCACCCAAACAAAATTTACGTCCTTTTTTTCACACAAATAGAGCTTTCCTTTGGTGGTATTTGATCGCCTGTGCGCTTTTTATTTTTCACGCTATAAACAAAAAAGGGCCAAAAATTTTGAAGAAAAACAATATTTTTTACTTTCAGGTATAAAAAATATATAGTAAACTCAAAGTTGGTTATAAATTTAGGCCAAAATGTATTCTGCTACATGTTTTTGGTAAAAAAAATCCCAATAAGTGTATATTGATTGCTTTGTGTGAAAGTTATAGCGTCTACAAACTATGGTACAGATACTGCAATTTACACCAATTTTTTGCTATACAGCGCTGCGCTAGTTTAACGGACAATTGCGCGGTCATGCAATACGGTACATAAATGAAATGTACATTCTTTTTTTTCCCACAAATTGAGCTTTCTTTCGGTGGTATTTGATCGCCTGTGCGGTTTTTATTTTTTTGCGCTATAAAAAAAAAGGCTGACAATTTTGAGGAAAAAAAAACAATATTTTGGACTTTTTGCTATAAAACATGTCCAGTAAAAAAAAAATTAAAAATCAAATTTAGTCATAAATTTCTGCCAAAATGCATTCTGCGACATGTCTTTGCTAAAAAAAAAACCCAATACATGTAAATTAATTGGTTTACGTGAAAGTTATAGCATTTACAAATGGCGGGAAAGATACTGGGATTTTTAGTTTTTTTTTTATACTAATAATGGCGGCGATCAGGGACTTATGGCGGCGATCAGCGACTTATGGCGGGACTGCGGAGGACATTCTAACACTGGGGGGGTACTGACTTGGGGTCACTGACATCCCCAGTGACACCAATACAGTGATCAGTGCAAAAATAAAAACACTGACACTGTACTAATGGCACTGGGGAGGAAGGGGTTAAGTTTATTTTGCAGGGAAGGGTTATCTGTGTGAGGGGGAGTGTTTTACTAGGGGGCGGGGTTGTGTACTGCAGGGGACATGGCTGATCGGGAGAGTGAAACTCTTCTGTCCCGATCAGCTTGTCCTCGAGCTGTCAGGGAAGTGACAGAAAGCACAGTTACTGCAGCTGTGCTCTCTGTCACTGATTGCCGCCGATCGCCGGGAGATAGCCGGTAAGGACCGGCTGTGACTCGGCGACTGACATCCGCGGCTGTGATCGGCAGGACAGGTAGGGTGGCCGCACGCCCCCTACCTGTTTACAAAACACACATTTTAAAATGTGGTTTTGCCTGCCCGTGCTGCCGTATTTCTACAGTGGCAGGGCGGCAAGTGGTTAAAGAGCTTTTTTACAGTACAAATGTATACAAAAAAATAAGGCAAATGAGTGGATGCCAGCAGGTAAGACAACAAACCAGGTGAAGTCCAAATACATAGAGATTAAAATTATCAGTTACAAAAACAGCAAATCAGGTGCAGTCCAAATACATAGAGATTCAACTGATCAGTTCCAAAAATAGCAACGTATAGCACACTGGGCCGAAAGTTAGTACAAACAGACCAGGCTATTGTCATAAACAAACAGCAGTAGAACCCAGGACATGGAAAAAGAAAAAGAGAAAAAAGGAAAAAAAAAAAATAAAGGGAGAAGTAAGGTTCAAAAGGAGAACGATGAAGGGACTTCAAGCCACTGATCGCAGCAAGGCAGCATAATCACTTGAGCAAATAAAGAGAGACCAATGAATCCATTTCTGGTGAAACTGGGCCTCCTGACCCCGAGCCACCACCACAATACTTTCCATTGAGGGGATGTCCTCTACCCTGGATAACCACATAGAAATAGAGGCCTCCTGCTTCCAGAGAGCCGGTATATAGGCCCGAGCAGCATTGAGCAAATGAAACATTTCCTATCAGAGTGGAGCAGCAGATATCCAGCAGGGTCATCCTCCGGGTCAAACCCAAAAAGTCACTGAATCAGAGCCCTCATCTGTGCCCAAAAAGCAGTCAGTTTCCTACAAGATCAAAAGATATGTAATAGCGAGCCATCCTCCTCCTTACAGTGCCAACAAACCTTCAGGGCCTCAAGGAAGATCTTATGCAGGAGCAACGGAACCAGAGTAAGCAGTTTATACCTCAATTCCTGACTGGAGATGGAGGAAAGATAGGCAAAATACAAGATGTGGTCTCTCTGTTCAGACGAAAATGTTATTTATTTAGATTGTATTTGTATTTTATCAAGTTTTTAAGGCTCCTCCTCCCATTTGAGAAGAAACGGTGGCACAAACGTGTCATTTGGAGCAACTTGTAAGCCAACGAGATGGCATGTAAAGTGGGTTCAGGAGTAACTCAATGATCTACTACTAGGACCCAGGTCCACTCTCTTATGAGTCAAGGAAGACAAGAAATTAACAAGTTGTTGTACCCGCCACCTATCCAAAATTGCGAAGGCGGAAAGAACCGCCCACCAATAGAGGCCGAAATCTCCTGTCCTAAATCCCCGGCGGAAAGCGAGGATTACCCAGAATGGGATAAAAGCGGGAGATTGTGGATCGGACAAGTCAGCCCTCCGCACAACTACGTGCAACCCCCATAGAGGCACTCAACAAAGGATGGGACTTAACGGCATGGGAGACACTGAAGAGGAGCACCCACTGCACACATTTCTACCCATTGTCGAAGACCCCCATCCCTACACCAGGAGAAAATTCTAGCCAAATGAATGGCTTGATAGTTCCTAACGGGGTCCGGGAAAGCCATGCCTCCATGGCCCTTAGACAATGATAAATAGGAATGAGAAAGTCAGGGGGAGACTTTACCCATATGAAACGCAAGAATACACCCCTCACCTTCCTCAAAAATGTCAAAGGGACTGCAATTGGGAGCATCTAGAAGAGATATAGTAGGCGGGGCATAACAATAATCTTAAGTATAGCATTCCTCCCCATCCAGGAGTGGGCTTTATCATTCCATTTTCGCAGATCCGCCATGACAGCCGGCAGAGCAGGAAGGTAATTAGCTTGCAACAACTGATCCAGAGTTATCCTGACCCCCCCGATATGACAGCGATGAGGTGGCCACCTGAAAGGGAAAGGAGGCACAAACGGCCCAAAATCTACCATTGGGCATAGTAACATTCAAGAACTCTGACCTGTGACTATTCATTTTAAAATTTGAAAGAGCCCCATAGCGAGACAGCTCTTATAAAAGATTGGGTAACAAAGAACAAAAGGTCATCAGCAAATGCTGTCACCCTATGCTCCGTCCTGCCCATGAGAACCCCCTGAACACTGAGGTTCAAATGCACGTAATGCAAAAGGGGCTCCAAAGTCAAAATAAAGATCATTGGCGACAAAGGAAAACCCTGGCGAGTCCCATTGGACAGAGAGAAATACGCAGAGGTGGCCTCATTGGTACTGACAGAAGGGTGGGAAAAGTTGGCATCAATCCAAACCAGGAATCCCGGACCCACACCTATATATCGGAGCGTCTCCTTCAAGAAAAGCCAATCCACCCTGTGGAAAGCAGACACAGGCGAAGCTTGCGAGAATGGGCCCAATGAATAACATTCAAAACCCTAGTAGTACTGTCTTTGGCTTCCTTGCATGGCATAAAGCCCACTTGGTCAGGATGGACTAGCTCCTGGAGGAAAGGCAACAATCGGATGGAAAGAATCTTGGTAAATATCTTTAGATCCATGTTTAAAAGGGAAATGGGCCTATAATTCTGACACTGAGAGGAATGACCGTGATATGCGCCCTCAACAGATACAAGGGCAAGGAGTTACCCTCAAATAATAGAATTAAAAACCGCCACAAATCTGGGTGCCAAAATAGAAGCTCTATAAAAACCATCGGGTCCCGGGGCTTTCTGAGGTTTAAGTGACAAATTGTGCCAAAGAACTCATCGGGAGAAATTGGAGCACAAGACATTCCGTCGCTTTCACAGAGATTGTAGGAAGACCAGAGGCCGTTAAATACTCCCACGGCAGACTTCGAGTTGTTCGGATGTCAGTGGAGCATGCAAATTATAGAGCTTCGAATAGAAAGAGAAGAAAGCTTCAACTATTTCTGTCGAAGAATAACCATGCTGTCACTGCCCCTTTTCAATAAAGGGAATGTAACTTCTGAGAGAGAGTTCACGCAGGGAATGCGCCAATAACCTACTAGGCTTATTGCCATAGAACAGCTGGTGAAGCCTCCATAATTTGGATTTAGTATCACGCAGAAGCAGTTCTGCCAGTTAGCTCCGCTGAATCCGAAGGTCGACCGCCACTGCCTGCTCCAAGGATTTCTTATGAGCGCGCTCCAAAGCAGCCACCACCTCCAGTTGACTCCGAAGAAGAGCCAGACACTCATTTTTCAACTCTGACGCATTTTGCAGAAGTATACCCCTCATGACACATTTATGTGACTCCCACTGGACTGTATGGGAAACCTCCAGGGTCTCACTCCCCGAAAAAATCTGAGTCAGGGAATGGGTAAGATCATCTAAAACGGGGCCCTCCTTCAGCAGCGACGCATTGAGCCACCACGACCAGGGTTTGGTCCTCACCGATCCCAGACGTAAATCCAGAGTAACCGGCGCATGATCAGAGATAGTTTGAATAACTATAGAGGCGCAAAGCACCTCTGGGAGCAGGGACTGGGAAATGAAAAGGTAGTCAATCCTGTAATAACTATCATAAGGAAAATAGTAATCCCAGTCAGAAGGATGTAGAACTTGTATGAAATGAGGATGTAGAAATATCCACCGATCGAAGAGATGCCAAGGATTTTTTTTTTACCAGTCGCAAACACGGATATGAAAGGTGAGAAGAGGAGCACAACGTATCGAGAAGGGGATCAAGAGCCAGGTTGAGGTCGCCCCCCAAAATCACGCCGCTTTCCATGGAATTCTGCAAATGATTCAGAATGTCTTCTAAAAATATCAACTGAGCCTGGTTCAGAAGATAAACTGATGCCAGTCACTCTGCATCCCTCCAAATCCCCCTTGAGGAAATTATACTGGCCTGCTGGGTGAATTTCCGAGATCAATAAATGACCATGCTGCTGTTCTGGAAATCAGGATAATCAGGAATTTGGGAGACTTGTCCGTTTGAAAGCGGTTCTCTTGTACAAACACAATCTGTGCTCGAAGCCGCCAGAACTCGTGCAACACCATAGACCGCTTCTTGGGGCTATTCACTCCCTTCGCATTAAAAGAAACAATGGAAAATCGACATGACTACGAGGGGAGGAGGGAGGGAAAAAAAGGGGGGGGAGGGGGACTTAGAAATGGGGAAGAGAAGAAAAGCAAAGGAACAGGAGGAAAAAAGTAAAGTTGAGACAGAAAAGAAAAAAAAAGGGAGGTGACAAAAGCAGAGAACAAATTCAATACAACGTTAACGAAAAACTAAATATGGGGCCGTCAACTACGCCTACTTCTTCTGAGGCCCCCACCAATATTACTAATAGGGGGACCACGGAGGAAGCAATTCCTACTGTGGGGGGAAGTACGCACCAACAGAAATGGAGATGCACCACCCATAACAATAAACAAAAAAGAAAAATCATTTGAGACACATACAACTCCCACCCCCAAACTGAAGAACATGGCACTATACCCAAAGTGGGAACACACATGATTCAGACAACCAGAAGCCAGCCCCGACCAGCCAGCCAATAAAGCCTCGGCAGGCCAGTCCTCAGATCAGGCCCCCGGATTGAGAAAAGCCTAAGCCACTGGTAGGGAAAGCTCTGTCTACCAACAGTACCAACATTGTGATATAAGAATATCGAGCCCCACACAGCACCTGGAGACAAATAGAGGCAAATCAACATTTTTAAGAAGTATAGTGCAAAAAGAAAAACAAAAACAGGCCAATAGGTCATAAGTGCATCACAAAAAAAAAGGAAGTCTCAGAGAGAGCCACCAGCTGGAAGGTATACTTCCTTCCCCTGTGGATCTGATCGTTCAGGTCTGGGTCTATTCCTTCTGGTAGAGGAAGCACGAGGCCGCTGCACCATTGGGGTAAGCTGCACAAGCAGATCCAAGGCTGTCCAGTCTGGAACCGAGATAGGTGGGACCCCCAACAGAGCAAAAAGATCCGTCAACTGAGCGAACTCATGGAACGTTCACCTTTCCGCAATGGAGAGAAAAAACAGGAAACCCCAATGATAGGTAGCTTCAGCTTCACAAATCTTATCCAACAGAGGCTTGAGAATATGTCTTATATGTAGGGTGCGACGGGAAAGATCAGGCAGAATTTGAATAGATGCCCCATCAAAGTCCACTGGACCCCTGTGCCAGGCTCTATAAAGGATCTCCTTTATATTGTAAAGATGCACCCTGCACAAAGTATCACGAGGACGCCGAGCATCCAAGGGAGCGGGACCCTGGATGCGATGGACCCTATGAAGCGCCAGGGGCTCAGTAGGTGCTCTATCCAAAAGTGCGTTTAAGATGGCTGTAATCGTGGTTCTGAGGTCAATAGGGGGTGTAGCTTCAGGAATACCCCGCAGCTTAAGGTTATTCCTCCTACTCCTATTCTCCAGATCATCCTGATGCTGGCTCAGTGGTCCTGATACTGTGACATGATTGTCTCCAGGGCCGAGACCCTCATTTCCACTGCTGTTTGATTAGTAGCAAGCCCATCCACCCGTACAGTGAGAGAGTGCAGAGTATCTATAACCTCCCGAAATTCCTCCTTAAAAGCCTGCCGCAGTGTTACATCAAGCATCTGAATGTCCTTCTTAGTAGTCAGGGTAGCCAGAAAAGACTGTTCCTCTGGATCCGATAGGCCAGTCGGGAGGCCCGAGGCACTCGGCCAGGGGGACCTGGTCGGGAGGCTGGGTCATCCTGGAGGATGTCTACAGATGGTGGGGGCATCCGCTCCCTGGGACAATCACCCGAAAGCAGGGGTAGGGACCCGTCCAGGAGCTCTCCCGCCTGTGCCACCTCTGCAGACCCATGTGGTACGCATGAGGTGAAAGCTGGACCCTACAGGCAGTCCAACTCCTCCAGGATGGCACATGGTGGAGACCACTGACATTTTCTTCTCTGCTCATCTTGTCTGTCTGTTTTTCACTGTTGGTAGGGTTCGGGTTTCACCTCATGCTACCAGTAGGAGGTGCACAGGCAGTTCAACTCCTCCAGGATGGAGCCATTGCCAGAAAATTTGCTGTGTCTCCAGCACAGTCTCAAGAGCATGGAGGAGATGCCAGGAGAGCTGTACAGGGCCGTAGAAGGTCCTTAACCCAGCAGCAGGACAGGTATCTGCTCCTTTGTGCAGATGAGCACTGCCAGAGCCCAACAAAATGACCTCCAGCAGGCCACTGGTGTGCATGTCTCTGACCAAACAATCAGAAAAAGACTTCATGAGGGTGGCCTGAGGGCCTGATGTCCTCTAGTGGGCCCTATACTCACTGCCCGGCACCATAGAGCTCAATTGGCATTTGCCTTTGAACACCAGAATTTGCAGTTCCTGAAGGGTGAAGGAATTGATACGGCCAGGTTGCACCTCAGACTGTCCAGGAGCTCAGTGATGCCCTGGTCCAGATCTGGGAAGAAATACCCTAGGACACCATCCTTCGTCTCATTAGGAGCATGCCTCGACGTACAAGCACCTGGAGGCCATACAAACTACTGAGTACCATTTTGAGTTGCTGCATGATTTTTTCACTTAGATGGAAATGAAAATTATTAACCTGCAGCGGACTGAATTCAAAGACACCTTGAAAATCAAACGATGGAGCATCCTTACGCTCCTAACACATTACCAATTCCATGGGGTGGGGCTGCAATGTCACTCGGAGAAAGCCGGATTGTTTGACAGACGGCGGGTGCATGACTCAACGGCTGGCGGATTACTCGTGCTGCGCAATTTATCTTATACCTCATACAATATATGTGAGTGTACCTGTTGGAAGCAATAAAGCAGAAATCTTTTTATAAGGATAAAACACTATGTTTGGCAATTTGTCCCCACATATGGAGAAACGCATGGAGAGGAAAGCATAAGGGAATTTGAGTATCGCAAAGAGTGATTAATTCCATATGGGCTAATTAAGGATAACGGATATCCACATTTCACAATCTGTAAAGGAGGAATTCCATCTAAGCAGGTTCCATAGGAGGTGAACCAGAAGTGTGTATAGCCTAATTGCAGGCTAATAAGGAGGTGAGCATACATCTTCACTAATTAAGGATTCAAAGAGAGTCACGGATTCACAATAAGTCACCAAATCAAGATTTAATCAAGCACAAAGTCACTGAATTTAAAGGACATTATTATCACAAATTAATTATTTATTTATTTGCAGTATATATATATATTTCATTTTTATTTTTAAGTATATATAATTCACATTTTTTGATTATTCACCAATCATGATGTTATATTGATTTATTTATATTTATTTTCAAGTACACATCATCATATCACGTATTTCTTTGGGGATATTATTATCACATTTATATAATTTTCATATTAGTGGATAATATATTTTGTATCACCATATATATTTTTATTTTTATATATTTTTTGTACATCACCTGAATATATATATGTTTACCATGGGTAAATAGAATTATTAACACAATAGAGATTCTCACCGGGAGCGCAACACAATTTGAATTACCAATTCCATATCATCCATTCCATGGATGTGTTTCCAAAGCGTTCCTTTAATTTTTTTTGAGCAGTGTATATAAATCTGATGAAGAAGTTAAATCCTTAGGTATGTGATTGCTTTAGATTGCCATGTGAAGGGAAACTGCTAGGAACAAGAGACAGTGGGAGTGTCACATTTAATGTGCATGATTTATCGAGTTTAATTTAGAAATTAGATATTTCTCCGTATCGTTGGCATTCTTTAAGGGGTTAAGCAATGTAATCTGGGTTTTTAAAGAATAGGAGAATGTTATCAGCAAAGTCCCGTTATTTATTGTAACGTGTGTGACAGGTGGCCGTTGACTCTGACTCTCGCCATTACACATTGGACTATACTGATATTTTGATACAAGCTCACATGAATGTGCCAAAGGCCAATTGAAGACTAAAGAAAACAATTGTTGTCACACCGTACAATGCCTTTATGCCTTCAAAACATCCTTACAATTTTCTGCTAAATCTTTCACATTCAAGTTGTGTCTGACTCACTGCAAGTCAAAAAAAATTTTTTATAAGCCTATTTATATCATAACAAGGTACCTGACCTATCTCTCTTGCAATAGCTTTAATCTCATGTGGCTTTGTTTTGTGATCAATTGGACTACACTTACATTTTCAGTGTTCAATACAGTGGTTGTAGTGGTAGTAGCTGCTGGTATGCTTGTGGTTGTATTTAAATCATCCCATGGATAGGTTTGCTTATTTGGTTTGATTCTTTGCTATCAAACTTAATTTTTTGATGTTTGTAATTTGATTTTTCTGCCAATTTGTCAAAAGCAATGTTAGCAGCATGTTTACATTCCTTCAGCTGTTTCTCAACAACTTGTATTTTTACTGACAATTCCTCATTTACCTGCTAAATCATCACATAATTTAGCTTTCTCAATCAGTGCCTGTGCGGGAGTCACTTTGGGTGGGGGGCCCATGGAACCCAGCTCACTTATGAGAGGTGGGGAGACCAATGTCTCGGCTCCCCATATGCCTCTTATGTGTAAATCACCCTGTGCCTGTTAGGGGTACAGGGTGATATGTCCTAATATTGTGTGGGCTTTGTATCAGACTGTGTAGACATGTTTAGGAGATAGGTGGTGGTGGGGGGGGTTGTTGATGGTTTCACAATGTGGCTGCATCCCATTGTTCTATCGTTTCGGAGCAAACTATTATGGGATGTATGTGTTTATGTGTATTAGCTTAGTGGTGGGGTGTCTCCAGCAGTCCTTCCTCCTGATGGGACTGTCTGCTGGTGTGAAGTTTGCATACCTGTGTGTCTCTTGTTACTAAATGTAGATTGCCTCGCCCTGTGTCATTAAGCAGGGAGGGGGGATTGTCCCGAGTGTATATATCTTGTATCTGTGTTCAAATAAACTAGTCTACCTCCTGGTTTACTTCAAGACTGGTGTTTAGTCTTGTATGGTCGGCTGTGAGGTCTGTTGTCGGTGTTCGGACTGGGAAGCAGTATTCTAACGGAAGTACTCAAGAGCAGTCTGGGTCGGTTCCGTTACAGTGCCTCTCCAGTAATGTAGCATGTAACCTGAGATCTGATATCCTCTTTTTTCATTTATTTTTCCAGAACATCATGCCTCTGAGCCTGTTCTAAAATTTTCTGGTCTTTTTCCTCCTCCATTAATTGTATACAAGAAGACAATAATCCCTGAATAATGATACCCTTATGTTTCTTTTCTTCTGATTTCTTATCAAAGACATTGCCAGATAAAAAATTGTCATTAAATCCCATGACTGTCTATATTTCTGGGAATTTCATAAGGCCCCCATGACGTTTTATATATTTTAACAGCCACAATTTAACATCCTCTCCCCTTTGTGCTGTTGTCACATCCAGACACAGCCAAAGCCATTGTGCATAAAAAAAATGATATTTAGAGAATAAGGAACAAGGTACACTTACCACACTCTCCAGGTCCTGGGGTTCAAAATTTCCTTCTTGGGTCCTCATGATCTTCTGCCACCTCATACCAGTAGAATTGTTGGATTCTCATAGGATTCACCATTGGACTTCTTCAATGTTTGGGTCAGACTCCTAAGTCACCACCAGACTTTTTAGATGTTTGACTCTTGTCTCAGTGGCCAGTTCAAGTCTTCTGGTCCACAGCGCAATCTTTTGTTAAGTTTTCCAGTCTCCAGAGAATAATTCTGGGGTTCCAAACTTCTTTGATTTTTGCATCAGACTCTTAAGTCACCACCAGACTTTGGAATCACAGGACTGTTGTCATCATCAACTTCTGTTACTGAAATGCTCTTCTGGTCACTTGCAAGGCACCAATATGTTGTCATATATCATGGATGAGGAGTGATAATTATTGTTGGTGAGGCAAGAGTTTGCTAGCTGATATGGAATGCAAAACTCCTCTATCCAAGAAATTAATTTTTCCCACAGCAGCTTGGTTCTCCAGAGAGGGTCCCAGCATAGAACAGAGTCCACAGAGTGTTTGCAAATAATACGCATCAACATATCCAATCCTGCTCTGATGATACAGCCAAAATACCTTATCCTGATATACACCTTTTCCCCATTGACCAAAGGGTTGAGCAATCTGATTGGTTGGTTTTATCTTTGTTCTTATGTGTTACAAACAATGCATCTTGACCTAGAACAGCTGCATTTAAGTTAAATAGATCCTTGCACAAAGGTGGACAAGACACCCGCTTTGAAATTCCCTATGAATATTTAAGACGCCTTAAACCCATTTACCATATACTTCTTGTACTGTTTAAGGGAAAATTGCATTTTTTACTCTTCTTGCATAGGTAAAGATTCCACCTCTTTAAAAAGGCAATTTCTCATAAACAAGGGCCCCATGAATATTCACGACCCTTTTAAATCTAATCAGACAAACTTTACAATGCTGGTAGATTTGCAAATAACCTGCTCTGAAGCTCCCCCTGACTTTCCACATATTTATCCAGAAAAAGGTAAGCCTACCATAGCAAAGATAAGGCAATTGCCTCTTGCATAAATTAACATAGTAAGGAGTCGTTATTCCTTCCTTTTGATATGAAAAATGCAATTTGGTCAGCTACATAGTTCCATAGTTAATCCGGCTGAAAAAAGACAAAACTCCATCCAGTTCAACCATAGAAAAAAAAAAAAGTTATAATCCTATACCCACAGTTGATCCAGAGGAAGGCAAAAAAAACCCCAGCAAAGCACGAACCAATTTGCACCTGCTGGGAGAAAAAAATCCTCCTGATCCTCCGAGAGGCAATCTGATAATCCCTGGATCAACTTTACCTATAAATATTAGTATACAGTTATATTTTGTGTATCTAAGAAAGAATCCAGGCCTTTTTTGAAGCAATCCACTGAGCTGGCCAGAACCAACTCTTGAGGGAGTCTATTCCACATTTTCACAGCTCTTACTGTGAAGAAACTTTTCTGTGTTTGGAGATTAAATTTCTTTTCCTCCAGATGTAAAGGGTACCCTCTTGTCCTCTGTGTTGACCTCAGGGTGAATAGCTCTACACCAAGTTCACTATATGAACCACTGATGTATTTATACATGTTGATCATATCCCCCTTAATCTCCTCTTCTCAAGAGAGAATAAATTCAGTTCCTCTAATCTTTCCTCATAGCTGATCTCCTCCATGCCCCGTATCAACTTAGTTGCCCTTCTCTGTACTTTCTCAAGTTCCCCAATGTTCTTTTGGTGAATTAGTGCCCAAAACTGAACTGCATATTCCAGATGAGGTCTTACTAATGATTTGTACTGGGGTAATATGATATCTGTCTCTCTGGAGTCTATACCTCTTTTAATACAAGAGAGGTTTTTGCTTGCTTTAGAAACTGCAGCTTGGCATTGCATGTCATTATTAAGCTTGTGATCTACCAGAACTCCCAGATCCTTCTCCGCCATTGATTCCCCCAGTTGTACCACCCCTAGTATGTATGATGCATGCATATACTTAGTGCATAACCTTACATTTATCAACATTAATTCTCATTTGAACATAGTTGCCCAATTAAACAGTGCATTGAGGTCGGCTTGTAAATTGAAGACTTCCTGTAAGAACTTTATTCCACTGCACAGCTTGGTGTCATCTGCAAAGACTGAAATGGGATTTTTAATCTCAGACCCTATATTGTTTATAAATATATTAAAAAAGTAAGGGTCCCTGAACCCTGGGGTACACCACTGATGACCCCAGACCATTCAGAGTATGAATCATTAACCACTACTCTCTGAATACGATCTTTTAGCCAGTTTTCTATCCATTTACATATAGATTTTTCCAAACCCGTAGACTTTACATTAGCCGTGTGTGGGGAACTGTGTCAAACGCTTTTGCAAAATCCAAGTATACCACGTCCACCGCCATCCGTCCAAGGTTTTGCTCACCCCCTCATAAAAAGAAATCATATTTGTTTGACAACTTTTGTCTTTCATGAATCCATGCTGTCTGCTGCTTAAAATATTTTTTTCCAGCAAGAACTCATCTATGTGGACTTTTATTAAACTCTCCAGTATCTTCCCAACTATAGAAGTTAAACTAACAGGTCTATAATTACTTCGTAAAGATTTTGACCCCTTTTTAAATATTGGCACCACATTGACCTTACGCCAATCCTTTGGTACTATGCTAGTCATTAAAGAGTCCCTAAAAATTAGAAACAATGGCTTTGAAATGGCAGAGCTCAATTCTTTAAGTACCCATAGGTGTATGCCATCCAGTCCATGTGCTTTAATCACCTTTATACTGTCTAAATATTTTTGGATCATATCAATTGTGAGCCAATGTGGATCATCTGGAGCTGTGTCAATACCATGCCCATTATGGACAAGAGCTCCCCCATACTCCTTTGTATACACAGAGCTGAAGAAGATACCTTTGCCTTCTCTTTATCCCCAGTCACCCACTCTAGATTATTTTGTAAAGGGCCTACATGCTCAGACTGGACCTTTTTACTATTAAAATATTTGAAGAATTTTTTGGGGTTGGTCCTGCTATCTTTTGCAAACTGTTGTTCGTTTTCCATTTTTGCGGCTTTTATTTTCTTTTTGCATATTCTGTTATATTCTTTGTAATGTTTAAACGATGATAGCATTCCTTCATTTTTATATTGAATAAAAGCTCTTTTCTTATTAGCCTTTTTAGCCTTGGCCGTAAGCCACATAGGTCTGATTTTAGCCTTTTAAACTTGTTGCCCATGGGAATATATTTTGCAGTGTGTTCACATACAGTCTTTTTGAAGAACTCCCATTTCTGTGTTGTGTTCATCAATGCCAATATTCCCTCCCAGTCTAAGTATTGGAGAGCAGCTCTCAGCCTTGGAAAATTACCTCTCTTGAAATTGAGCGGTTTTTATTTTTCCCGTATGTGCTTGCTGTTTACAGCTAACAATAAATTAAATCATGGTCACTGCTACCCAGATGTTCTTTTATATGGACATTCGTAATAAGCTCTGCATGGTTTGAGATTACCAGGTCCAGCAGAGCATCATTCCTAGTAGGGGCCTCTATGAACTGTACCATAAAATTCTCCTGTAGTAGGTTTAAAAATTTTTGCCCTTTAACGGTTTCTGCAGTACCATTACTCCAGTCAATTTCCGGTTAGTTAAAAATCCCCCATTATTATCACTGTCCCAGCCCTTTCAATCTGTGCAAGGAGCTGAGTCTCCACCTCCTCATTAACACTGGGAGGCTTATAACAAACTCCAATGATTACCTTTGTAGTACACACCCCCATGTGCAGTTCCACCCATAATACTTCAGCCTCATCACACTCACCATCAACTAGGTCCTCTTTCACACTCACTCTGAGATCACTTCTCACATAGAGACAGACACCACCACCTTCCTATTTACTCTGTCTCTCCGAAAGAGAACATAGCCAGGAATATTAATGGCCCAGTCATCCGAAGAATGAAGCCAAGATTCAGCAATACCAATTAAATCATAGCTCTCTTCATGCAACAAAGCTTCCAACTCACCTATTTTGCTTGGCAGACTTCTGGCATTGGTGAACAAACACTTAATTGACACCCTGTTCACACATATTTTGCATATTTTTTTAGTTTCATACAAATGGTACCAATTCCAATGGTTGTTTGTAACATGGGAACCTTCTTATCTGCCATAGCCTTCCCCCCATCTTTCCCCATTCCACCCACCAATAAGTACTGACCCCTGTCTGATCTGTCTACCCCATTATAATCTAATTCTCCCTCCCCCCTCGATCCTAGTTTAAATACTCCTCCAGCCTTCCTATAAACCTCTCCCCCAGCATTATATATATATATATATATATATATATATATACACACACATACATACATACATATACATATATACATACACCCTCCAAATCATTGGATTCAGATGCTCCAATCACCTCCATGGCCACAGGTGTATAAAATCATGCCTATGCAGACAGCTTCTCAGGAGCTCAGTGAATTCAAGTGTGGTACCGTGATAGGTAGCCACCTGTGCAATAAGTCCATCCGTGAAATTTCTTTGCTACTACGGTCAAGTGGTTCCAATGGCATTATAGCAAAGTGGAAGCAACTAAGAACAACAGCAACTCAGCCACGAAGTGATAGGCCACATAAAATGACAGGGTGGGTTCAGCGCATGCTGAAGCGCACAGTGCACAGAAGTTGCCAACTGTCTGCAGAGTCTATAGCTAAAGACCTCCAAACCTCGTGTGGCCTTCAGATTAGCACAACAGTGCATAGAGAGCTAAAGCTCTGGAGTGGGTTTCCATGGCTGTGCAGCTACATCACCAAATGCAATGCAAAGCGTTGGATGCAGTAGACTCTAGAGCTGTGGAGACGTGTTCTTTGGAGTGACGAATCACACTTCTCTGGCAGTCCGATGGATGTGTCTGGGTTTGGCGGTTGCCAGAAAGGTACTTGCCTGTCTGCATTGTGCCAAGTGTAAAGTTAGGTTGAGGAGGGATTATGGTGTGGGGGTTGGGCCTGGAGCCAGTGGAGTGGAACAATTACAGCGCTGTGAAAAACTGCCCCCTTCCTGATTTTTCCTTTTTTTTTTCATTTTGCATATTTGTCACACTTATATGATATGGATCAAACAAATTTGTATATTACACAAAGATAAACTGAGTAAATACAAAATGCAGTTTTTAAATAATTTTATTTATTAGGGAAAAAAGCCGTCCAAATATGCCTGGCCATATGTGAAAAAATAACTGCCACCCCTACACCCCACCCTTTGCTAAATAATACATTAATCACATTTTTTTGAAAGCGGAGTTAAATTTCACTCGCCTGATTACTGTCAGACCTGTTGAATCAAGAAATCACATACAGAAGCTGACAGAAGCACGCTAAAAGATCTAAAAAAGCATCAGATCATGCTATGATCATGCTATGATCTAAAGAAATTCAAGAACAGATGAGAAGTAAATGACATGTACCAGTATGGAAAGGGTTACAAGTCATGTTTGAGGCTTTGGAACTCCAGCCAAAAAAGGACCATTATCTACAAAGGAAGAAAACTTGGAACAGTAGTGAGCATTCCCAGGAGTGGCCAGCCTACCAAAATTACAAGAGCATGATGACTCATCCAGGAGGTCATAAAAGAATGGAGAACAACATCTAAAGAACTGCAGGTCAAACTTACCTCAGTTAAGGTTATTCATGATTCAACAATAAAGAAAGACTGGGCAATAATGGTATCCATGGGAGTTTCAAGGCGAAAGCCACTGACCAAAAAGAACACAAGTGCTCTTCTCACATTTGCCAAAAATGTCTTGATTATCCCCACAGAAGGGCTGATGAGACAAAAGTTTAACTTTTTGGAGGGTGTGCATCCGGTTACATCTGGCGTAAAACTAACAGCATTTCATAATGTTATGGCTTTGATACATAAAATCCATGTTATATCAGAATATAATTCAGTGAGACATTTCAAAAGCACAAGTATTTTTCCAAAGAAAGAAGAGACCAATTAAACAAGAGACACTAACAATTGTTGAACAACCAGGTGGCCACATAAGGACAAGGTAATGTTAACCAAATGCTATGTTGACCGGGTCTTCATTTCCTATTCAACTCTAAGAAATGATAAAAAGAGACACAATGGTTTCTCACAGCCCTGATAAACTGGCCAGTATTGACCAAAAGACTACCAGATGTCATAAATGTCAATTGTGAAGACACATCATATACAGTGGGGATCGAAAGTTTGGGCACCCCAGCTAAAAATTTGTATTAATGTGCATAAAAGAAGCCAAGGAAAGATGGAAAAATCTCCAAAAGGCATCAAATTACAGATTAGACATTCTTATAATATGTCAACAAAAGTTAGATTTTATTTCCATCATTTACACTTTCAAAATAACAGAAAACAAAAAAATGGCGTCTGCAAAAGTTTGGGCACCCTGCAGAATTTATAGCATGCACTGCCCCATTTGCCAAGCTGAGACCTGCCAGTGTCATGGATTGTTCTCAATCATCGTCTGGGAAGACCAGGTTATGTCATTCTCAAAGGTTTGAAATGCCCAGACTCATCTGACCTTGCCCCAACAATCAGCACCATGGGTTCTTCTAAGCAGTTGTCTAGAAAACTGAAAATAGCTCACAAAGCTGGAGAAGGCTATAAGAAGATAGCAAAGAGTTTTCAGATGTCTATATCCTCTGTTCGGAATGTAATTAAGAAATGGCAGTCATCAGGAACAGTGGAAGTTAAAGCAAGATCTGGAAGACCAAGAAAAATATCAGACAGAACAGCTCGCAGGATTGTGAGAAAAACAATTCAAAACCCACGTTTGACTGCACGTTCCCTCCAGAAAGATCTGGCAGACACTGGAGTTGTGGTACACAATTCCACTATAAAGAGATACTTGTACAAATATGGTCTTCATGGAAGAGTCATCAGAAGAAAACCTCTTCTACGTCCTCACCACAAAAATCATCGTTTGAACTTTGCAAATGAACACATAGACAAGCCTGATGCATTTTGGAAACAAGTTCTGTGGACCGAAGAGGTAAAAATTGAACTTTTTGGCCAGAATGAGCAAAGGTACGTTTGGAGAAGAAGGGGCACAGAATTTAATGAAAAGAACCTCTGTCCAACTGATAAGCATGGGGTTGGATCAATCATGCTTTGGGGTTGTGTTGCAGCCAGTGGCACAGGGAACATCTCACGAGTGTCAAGGTCCAACCTTTTCCCTGAAGTTATGTTATTCCATGTGCTGGCGTCCATCTTGGCGTCCATCTGCTGAGCATGGTGGGAATCCTTTATGCCTTTAGGTTTCTGAGGTCCATTCCCCAGAGGGGTGTGGCTGATGACATATAAGCCTGTGGTCCGCACATGCTCTTTGCACTTGTGTCTTTGTATTACTATTACTCTGTTCTGACTCTCGTGACTCTCCTGGAATCTGACTCGGCTTGTGACTCGACTATTCTTTGCATTCTCCTTTGATCTGACCCTCTGTTGCTGAACCCGGCTCGTGACCTGTGATTCTCGTCTGCTGTCCTGTACCGTTTAGTCCCGTTGTTGTTGACCCGGCCTGCCTGACTACTCTTTTGTCTTTTCCACCAGCTACACGCCATTGGCGGCGGCCATTACCGCAACTGAGGTGTCTCGGGGGCTGCGACCTGGTTCCTGGCTGCGTCAAGTCCATCCCCACCATCAGGGGCCCTGGTGAAGGGCAGCCTGGGACTTAGACTTCGCGCTCTGAGGGACTTCGGTCTGTGGGTGGTGGTTGTCGTCAGCCAGTGCGTTACTTTGTTAGGCCTGCCTGTCCGTTCCTCAGCTCCTGCCCTGACGAGTAGAAGGAAAAATGGATTCAATAAAATTTCAGCAAATTTTGGATGGTAACTTGATGCCATCTGTGAAAAAGCTGAAGTTAAAGAGAGGATGGCTTCTACAAATGGATAATGATCCTAAACACACCTCGCAATCCACGGGGGGATTACATCAAGAGGCGTAAACTGAAGGTTTTGCCATGGCCTTCACAATCTCCTGACCTCAACATAATTGAAAATCTATGGATAGACCTTAAAAAAGCAGTGCGTGACAGACAGCCCAGAAATCTTAAAGAACTGGAATAAAAGTAAGGAAGAATGGGCAAAGATACCTCAAACAAGAATTGAAAGACTCTTGGCTGGCTACAAAAAGCGTTTACAAGCTGTGATACTTGCCAAAGGGGGCAGTACAAGATATTAACTCTGCAGGGTGCCCAAACTTTTGCAGACGCCATTTTTTTTGTTTTCTGATATTTTGAAAGTGTAAATGATGGAACTAAAATCTAACTTTTGTTGACATATTATAAGAATGTCTAATCTGTAATTTGATGCCTTTTGGAGATTTTTCCATCTTTCCTTGGCTTCTTTATGCACATTAATACAAATTTTTAGCTTTCGATCCCCACTGTATGAACCTGAACAGAAATAACACGTAAAGGACAATAAGAGACCTTGAGAATGGTTCTTCCCAAAAAACCTTATTAACCAAGTTTAAAGCTTCCAGTACATTTTTACAATTGATAAACAGGACAAGGAGATGAACATGTCAGGAACTTTAATACTCATTTAACTGCTGGGATATCAACTGAGTGTTTTCCAATGAGCCATATAGACCATGGCCCTCTCAAGGATGAGGAAGAATAAGTCTCATGTATAATCCTCAGGTGTTTACACAGACTGTAAAATTCTTCCATTCAAATTTGAAAGCCAAAAGTCTTTAACTAAGCAATATACTCAGCTGTATGGAGGTTTAAACAGACATCTATATCTACATATAGACCATTCCTTTTCTTGACATGGTCAAAGGATAAAATCGCATCAATTTTCTGAACTAAAAAAATCACAAAGTATTAGCATGTATAGCATATGTTATTGGAAACTGGTTGCTATTTGGTTAACATATGGTGCTTCCATATGTTAAATCATGTTTTAATATTTTTCAAACACTCTACCCATGTAGAGTGTTAGTAAATCATGTTTTAATATTTTTCAAACAATACGTACCTAATTGTGACGACTCATCATATATGTACCTGGATATGCAAAACGATATGAGGTCTATCGACTAAAATAACACGTGCATCATCTGATAAAAGTACCATGACAAATTACGGGAATATTCTCCTTAATAGAAACCATTTTCATAATAATTGATAACCACATAGATATCATTCTCATCTAACAAAAATGGTTACAATGTTTAACCCAATTCAAACCAATGGACATTATGAAGAAGGATATCTATGGAAGCCACTTTGATATTTCATCATGACATATAGTTTTTTAATGCAATATTAATCAAATTTCACATCAGAAAATCAAATCTTCATTCATGGACAGGTAAAAGAACATCTAAAAACAACGGCATATTCTGACCATCCAATCAATATTTGCTATGGGTGGACCCCCAGAAAGAAACCCCTTTTTAAAAAACCCTTTTTAAAAAAAGATCCTTTTGTTGGCTAAAAGAACAGTCCTTTTTGCTTACTAGAGAAAAAAAACACACCTTTTGTTTGGCTTACTAAAAAGAGAACTTTTGCTGGTTGGAGAGACCTACTTGCTAAGGAACAACACTTTTTACCTGTCTACTGTTCCATCCAAAAATCTCAAAGAACGCTATCCCTGGTGAGATATTGTGGCCAAAGCATCACAACTTCTATTCATACCAAAGTTATTACTAGAACTTTATAACTATTTTTATTGAGCTGTAGTGCTGTGCTGCTAATTATTTCGTAATTCTTATAGATCTTGTTGAACCATCGAGATTGGATGGTGTATAGGGAGATTGACTGCTAATTTATTCTACAACCAATACAACCAGATACAATAGAGTTTTTTATTTTTTTCTCTATATTGGTATGCTGTAAACACATTGTTCTTAGGACACATTTGGAGTGTGTTTCAGTTTGTATAATATCAGAATTTGTTTCCCTACCTCTCTTCAGCCGCAGGAGTTGTGGGAAAATACACTGAATATTGAAATATAATATTTTGTAAATCGCTGATAAATCAAGGGTTTTGTTATTTTACTTTGCTATTGTATACATTTTGAGACTGACCTAATTGCAATTTATTGTGGGTTATTCCTTTGATCATTTGTAGGAAATACTAATCACCAGTAAATTAGTTTGTATTAAAATACATATAAATATTTTTGTATATATATTTGTTATTACTCAAATTGTCGATATTTGTATATTTGATAAGAAATCACATTGGTAAAAGAATTCAGTAAAATTACATTGTGGTGTTATATTTTATCAAGGTGTCTGTATTTAATATTTTTTGCCATAACAGCTGGAGGCACTGTGTCAAAAAATATATACGGGAGTCAGACTCTGCCCAATTAATTAATTCATAAAGCACCACATTATCCTAAACATTACAATAAAGAACATCATACCAACAGTCAAACATGGTGGTGATAGTGTGATAGACTGGGGCTACTCAGGACCTGGACTTGACTTGCCATAATTCAGGGCTCAACAAATCTCATGTGTCAGGTGACCATTGCGACTAGAAATTGCATCCTAGTTTACACACTGCCTCCCGTTGACTTTAGTGGGAAGTTGCACCCAATAGACTCTAGTGTGAAAATGCCTCTCAAACTTCAATGCAAAAACTCCTGTCAATAGCAATCCTATGTGAACACTTATCTGCATGCCACTTTATCACTTGTGAGTCTGAAAAGCAACAATATAAA
Organism: Staurois parvus; assembly: GCF_062004578.1. Classification (NCBI taxonomy): domain Eukaryota; kingdom Metazoa; phylum Chordata; class Amphibia; order Anura; family Ranidae; genus Staurois; species Staurois parvus. The sequence continues at coordinate 265,914 of NW_028319216.1, read as the reverse complement.
CTCGCACAGGACCCTTTTCTTATGGCACTCAAAATATAATGCGCATGGATCGCATCTGTATGAACATCCTCGATAGCAACACAAAATGTCTAGCCTGTCATGCAAATCTGAGTTTCAAAACAAATCCAGATTGCATGTGGGTGAACCAGGGTGCCTCCATTCAAACCTCGTTTTGGAATCGCTCTGATCACAAAACGCAGGTTTGGGTGCCATTATTTTCAATTGTGCCTAAAATGTGGTGTGGTCTTGCCAGGATTGTCATGTGGCAAATCACATCACATTATCATATATCAAGGATGAGGAGTGATTATTGTCAAAATGATTGTTGAGACAAGAGTTTGCTAGCTGATATGGAATGCAAGACTCTATCCAAGAAATTAAGTTTACCGCAGCAACTCAGTTCATCCAGAGAGAGACATTTATTTGAATTCCAGAAGAGATGACAGTTACAGATGAAACGCGAAAAACTTGAATATCGTGCAAAAGTTCATTTATTTCAGTAATGCAACTTAAAAGGTGAAACAAATATATAAGATATACTCATTACATGCAAAGCAAGATAGTTCAAGCTGTGATTTGTCATAATTGTGATGATTATGGCTTACAGCTCATGAAAACCCTAAATCCACAATCTCAGAAAATTAGAATATTACATGCACTCAATAAAACAAGGATTGTACATAGAACAATATAGGACCTCTAAAAAGTATAAACATGCATATGTACTCAGTACTTGGTTTGCACCCCTTTTGCAGCAATCACTGCCTCAATGCGGCGTGGCATGGAAGCTATCAGCCTGTGGCACTGCTGAGGTGTTATGGAAGACCAGGATGCTTCAATAGCAGCCTTCAGCTCTACTGCATTGTTTGGTCTCATGTCTCTCATCTTTCTCTTGGCAATACCCCATAGATTATCTATGGAGTTCAGGTCAGGCGAGTTTGCTGGCCAATCAAGCACAGTAATCCCACGGTCATTGAACCAGGTTTTGGTGCTTTTGGCAGTGTGGGCAGGTGCCAAGTCCTGCTGGAAAATGAAGTCAGCATCTCCATAAAGCTTGTCTGCGGAAGGAAGCATGAAGTGCTCCAAAATCTCCTGGTAGATGGCTGCGTTGTCCCTGGACTTAATGAAGCACAGTGGACCAACACCAGCAGATGACTTGGCTCCCCAAATCAACACAGACTGTGGAAACTTCACACTGAACTTCAAGCATCTTGCAGTGTGTGCCTCTCCATTCTTCCTCCATACTCTGGGTCCTTGGTTTCCAAATGAGATGCAAAAGTTGCTCTCATCAGAAAAGAGGACTTTGGACCACTGAGCAACAAACCACGTCTATTTTTCTTTAGCCCAGGTAAGGCGCTTCTGACGTTTGTTGTTCAAGAGCGGCTTGACAAGAGGAATACGACATTTGAAGCCCATGTCCAGGATCCGTCTGTGTGTGGTGGCTCTTGATGCACTGACTCCAGCCTCAGTCCACTCCTTGTGAAAGTCCCCAACACTTTTGAATGGCCTTTTCCTGACAATACTCTCCAGGCTGCAGTCATCCCTGCTGCTTGTGCACCTTTTTCTTCCACATAACTTTCTATAAATGTGCTTTGAAACAGCACTTTGGAAACATCCAACTTCTTTAGCGATTACCTTTTGAGGCTTTCCCTCCTTATGGAGGGTGTCAATGATGGTTTTCTGCACAACTGTCAGGTCAGCAGTCTTTCCCATGATTGTGATTCCTACTGAACCAGACTGAGAGACCAGTTAACGGCTCAGGAACCCTTTGCAGGTGTTATGGCTTAATTAGCTGATTAGAGTGGGACACTTTGAGCCTAGAATATTGCACCTTTTCACAATATTCTAATTTTCTGAGATTTTGGATTTGGGGTTTTCATGAGCTGTAAGCCATAATCATAATTATGACAAATCACGGCTTGAACTATCTTCCTTTGCATGTAATGAGTCTATCTCATATATTAGTTTCACCTTTTAAGTTGCATTACTGAAATAAATGAACGTTTGCACGATATTCTAATTTTTCAAGTTTCACCTGTATATTATTTGCCAATATTCTGTGGACTAACAGCAGCTTTCAGAGAAACATTTGAGAGACTTATTCCCTTTCTCTTATAGCATTACACCGTCCAGCATTTATATCCAACCTATAATACACCTAGGGACCTTCCATGCATGCCATAATGTGTGTTATGATCTATACCTGTGCATCCATATTGATGAATGAATGAATCCAGTCTTACCAGCTAAACTGTTAAGACTGGATTACTACCAGTTACTATCAATAAGCAGAGCTGGAAGAGTTCTGATTGGCTGACAAAACACTTCTGGTCTTAATATGAACATACTTCACTTGTCATTACTGTAAAAAGCAATTCAAGCCATTATAGTGTTTACCAGGTAAACAAGTCACCCTTTCACGATTTCCTATGAACACCCCCTCAAATTCAATCGCCCTCAATAAATACTTTTTGTATGGTCAAATCTTTATCATCCTTAAATATGTAAACAATGTACCCTTTGAAATGCTTGACCATACAAATCTGCATTTTACAATCCCTTGTAGGTAACCTTCCAAATAACGTACTTTGAAAAGTTAAATTGGATAGCAGAGAGCAACATTAGCTATCCTTTTGCAGATTGACTATCCTTTTGTTGTGTTAAACATAGTTTGACCTGTGTCAAGACATGGCCTGCATAAGAATGTGTGTGTGTATACACGAGTACGTATGTACATATGAGTATATCTGTATACTTTTTGTATACTTCATGCGTGAAGTGAAAAAAAGGCTCATAACTTTTTTTTTTTAGCTGGTTCCTAGATTCAAAACAAATTTGTCAAGGCCTGCCTTAATTAATGACCAGCCATCAGTTTGTGACCTCAACCTTAAGCGCACTTGGGTTATGCAGCAGGACAATGATCTGAAACACACGAGCAAGTCCACCTGTAAATAGCTAAAAACTAGTGGCCTAGTCAAGATTAAAATCCAATTGAGATGCTTAAACAGGACGTTCATGCTTGAAAACCCTACAGTGTGGCTGAATTAAAATAAATAAAATAATTCTGAAAAGAGTGGCTCAAAATTCCTCCACAGCAATGTGAAAGACTCTGTCAGTTATAGCAAATGTTTGCCTGCAGTTGTTGCCACCAAGGGTGGCACAACCAGTTATTAGGTTTAGGGAGCATAATGAACAGCATGTGGTTATCTCGGGATTAATACAAAAAGGAATAATTCCCTTGACTGGTTTTTATTGTAATAAACTTTTGTATATTTTTATAAGAGAGTGAAGTATCTTTGCACCAGTAAAGTCCAAACAATGTTTGTGGGTGTGAGGTTTGGACAGATTTTTTCCCTTCAATAAATGAAATCATAATATAAATCTGCACTTTGTATTTACTCGAGTTATCTTTGTGTAATATTAAAATTTGTTTGATTATCTGAATCACTTAAGTGTGACAAATATGCAAACAAATAAAATATCAGGAAGGGGGCAAATACTTTTTCAGAGCACTGTATTTCATTATTGCTGTCTCTGTTAGGAGGTTTCACCTTCTCTATTTTGTCATTGAAATTGAAAGTTAAAGAAAATCCAACATTTTGAGTTCTCCCCAGAAAAGTGATAGAAGGGAAATCTAGTTTTGGTGACCTAGGGAGCCCCTAGGAATTCCTTTAATTTGAAGGGATTTACACTTATTCCATGAGACAAGAAGTGAAGGGACATCTCCCCAAAGAGACAGATGGCAAAAAAGAAACTGACAGGGGTTATAACCCTCCCTTACACTAACCAAAATTAAAAAAAAAAAGAGTTTTGATTATATTTCTATTTTAATTTACAGAATTCAGCTCTATTGAGGGAAATAGTGCTACCCAAGCATCACAGCAAGTCAGATGTTAATGTTTAGGGACCAGAGGCTGTGCACATTATTTATACCATTAAATAGGATTACATGGTTGTTTATGACCTTTATTACAGATACATTGTGCCGTCAATTTACAATACTGTATATTGTACATTCACATCAGTGAATGTTTCAATCTATAAATGGGTAATGGATAGTGCTCATGTGACTCTGGCAGCCATCTTTAGTGAGGGCAGAACTTACTAAAATATTGGCTCCCTACAGTTGCTGGCATTTTTGTAAATGGATAGTGTAGGGAAAGTGAATAGTGATACAGAATGGTTCCAAATAAGTAGGGACTCTCCTTTCTGTATCCGAATCCTCCCCTTTGGGCTCAGGTTCTGTCAGTGCATCAGAACCTTCTCCTGTAGATGTAGCACAGAACTAGCCCACTGGGCTATTTGTGTATTTTGGCCATTTCTTCAAATACAAGTCTTGTTATTTGCAACTGGACTCGCTGGGGTTTATTTACTAAAGCTGGAGAGTGCAAAATCAGACTCACTTCTGCATAGAAACCAATCATCTTCCAGGTTTCATTGCCAAAGCTTCATTGAACAAGCTGAGGTTAGAAGCTGATTGGTTTCCATGCAGAAGGGAGTCTGATTTTGGACTCTCCAGCTTTAGTAAATAAACCCCAGTGTGTTTACTGCAGCCACCACGCTGCACCTACCTCACACTTGCGCCATTTGAGTCGTGGAGGATCGTGCCAAAACCTGTCCAAAGCGCAAAGCTGCCCTCACCACAAGCAGGCCCTGAACAAGATGCCACAATGCTAGAAGAAAATGGCCACCGTTCACCATTCCAGGCCCAATAATATGGGAAACTGACCTTTCCCAAAATGGCAGTAATACCAGTCTACTCCACAATAGCCACCTACCTGGTAAGCGTGCTGGCATATCTTTTGTTTGTGATGTGCGCCTTACTGCAAAGACAAGTTAGAGGTTGGGATGGTTGCCATTTTAGTACAGACAGTGTCTGATTCAATAAGCCTTTATTTGACATGCTTCCAGCTTCATTCTGAGGTCTTTAAACCATTCTTTAGCTCATGCCATGCTTAAACCTAAAGCGGTTGTAATCCTGACATGAAATACTGCAGGAACAAAGCAAGTCCAACTATAATGCATACTCAAGGATAGCTATGTCCTCAGGGATAGAGATGTCCTTTGATGTTTTGTTTTTTTTCAACATGGATTTCTGATGATGAATTGGAGAAGACAGTAAAGTATGCTTACAGAGGAGAGCTGGTTGGATTTTGCATTTTCTGGGTAAGGGAATGGTCGCTGTGGGGGGCTCTGGGGAATTAAAAGCGTGTGCTGTGTGTGGCTTCTCAGACACTGTCCTATAACTATATGCTCACATGGACTGTGGAATTACACCATATCTGGATTAGCAGAAGTCACCTTGGTCACACAATACTCTGTCTTCACTATTTTATATATTATTTTATTTGGGACTATATGTGTTTTATATTGTTTGAGCCCATTTATTTGATATATTGGGTTTTACGTGTATTCTATCTTATTATTTCAGCACTGCACAATTTTTATATATTTATTCTGAAGGTTTGTGGTTTCCTTTTAGTGTACAGCTGCTTTTATTATCATAAGTGCTCGCTGATTTCTATACATCCAGATTTTTAAGGGTGATCACTTTTCAAGGCACACATGGAATATATGCGGATTTGAAGATTTCCCTACATTACAGATCTTGATTTTTACCACATTTATTCACAGACTGTCACTGGGTTGAGGGCTCAGCCGGGTGTTTATTATTCAATGTTTTCTTTTTATTTTGTGTGATTTTTTATTATATATCATTATTTATGCCTTGATATATAAATTACTCAGATTATCTATTTCACTTATTGATTTGTTCATATTTGGTATTGCCTAGCAGGGCATCTAGTTGGATATTTTCATTCACTTGTGTTTGGTTATTCTCTAGGTATGCACTTATATCACCTTAGTTAGGGGCTCTGTCAGATGGTTACTTTTTGCTTTAGGGTTAGTTTAATGAGTAGCACAGCACTATTTATCTATTCATTTATTTTTTTAGTGATGTGGGAACGGAATTTGGTGTTTGCAACCACTCTTAGTTTATCATATTAGGTTTGGCAGCACAAGAGGATTTTTTTCTTTATATAATGCGTACTTGTCTCAATCCAAGCAAGAAAAGACTCCTGATTCACTTGTTTGCAAATATACAACGTGTATAAAGATGACGAACGCATAGAAAAGTAAAAAAAATTGAGTATATATCTCCAGTGGGAAGTGGTCTATCTGTCTTCAAAACTGACAATTCTGAACAAATGCAGGGTGTGTCTGATTGGATGTACTTACAGCAAAATCAAAGCAATGGACAAAACATTTGAGGGACTAGCCTGCACTGTTTTTGCTGTGCAGTTTGTCAAATGTAAAAGAACACACTGTTTGATTGTATTCATTGTTGGTTGATTGTATTCATTGTTGCTGCCTTTAAATACGGAGCACAGAGTAAGCTTACAGAATAATGCTGAATAATTATACTTATTAGTATAATTACTATTGACATAAGATAATAATTGGCAAGTTAAACACTGCCTGCTCCTCTACTGGTTCACGCATGGACAAATGTCAGAGTGGATATATATTAAAAAAAAAAAAAAAAAAAAGTCTTTTCATGGTAGACAATAAGAGTCCCCAACTATTGTTGGACATTTCTATGCAACAAGGAGTTAAACAAATCTGTGTAAAAACAGGACATAAAGGGGAATTTATCGCAGACTTTTATAGCACATATTTTGCACTTTTTTTAAATATTTTCCTTTTTTATTGCTGTATCATAATTAAGGTTTTCCTTAGTGCATGCTAACACCTAAAGTAAAGGTTCAACTGTTAAAGTTGGTGGGTAGTATGTATGCTCTCATATGTACATAACTTTTTATTCTTTAAAGCCCACATGTCTGACTGCTACTAAGCACTAGAGATCAATATCCAGAGGGGAGAAATTCAAATGTGGAGCATTCACCTCCTGAAACAGAAGCCTGAGAACACCGACTTATTCAAACGCAAAGCCCTGAAAACAGCAATTTTTGGTACCTTGGTAAGCAACATAATTCACAGGGTGTCACTGTTTGTTTGCCATGTCCAATAAATATTTCTTAACAGTGCACTGGAAACCCACCTCGAACACAAAAAAGTTTAATGATCAATGTGCCTTCCCTTGGCAGCTGGAATCAATCTGTTCCCCTCACAGAAAGAGATATTCTATAAAATAGAAGTAACCAGTGTCCTCATACACCAGAATAATGTCATTATATAACCGAAGATCAGACATCATATGGATAAAAAGATGGATATCAACCTCTTATCTTTCCTTTGAATCCATTCTTCCTTTACAATCGTCTAAAAAAATATATATATATACATAAAAAATATAGTGTAGTGTGTTCAACCCACCATGTGCACGCTTTGTCAATACATAACCATATGGGTATTTGTTCTCTACAGTGTTCTTCTTTATATACACATCCTTCATGTACTGCAATGAATATCCAAGCAATTACTATCAGATTCTCATCAGCTCTGGGCCTAAATGTGTCTAGTACTTCAATTGAGATCTTGCATGAAATTCCACACGGTTTTCCACAAAAGAAAAAAAAGAAAACAATATAGTGCACTATTGTTTTCTAAAAGCTTCTTCAAGATAGAAAGCTGAGTGGCTGGTAATATTTTGCAAAGAAATTGTTAGAATGTGAGTACATTATAACAATTTCCTTGCAAAATATTGCCAGTACTGCTTGGCAGAATTTAAATAGTCCAGCCCATCACATTAAACCAATATATATGCACACTCTCTGCATATAAAGAATGTGTGTATTGGTTTACAATTCGTGTACTCCTGAAGAAGTAGGGTTCACTTACAAATGTGTCAAGGCTTTCAGAGAATACTGAAAAATACTTTTACAACATTTGAATTTCTGTTGCTTAATATTGATCACTAGTGTTTAGAAAGCAGCCTGCCATGAAGGCTTTAAACACTATTTCCCTTTTATAACTGCTCACCTTTCAGGTGTCCTACTATAGCTGTGTCATACTGGCTACAAAGATGACTTTCCTGAGTCAGGAAGGACAGCCTGTAACACTGCATTTTATTACAACCTGATAGTCAAGACATCCTGGGTGCTTAAAAGGAATCAAGTTTTAAAGCTGTAGCTAGGTATATTCTACTCCCTATATTAAAATTTGACTTGAAGAACATGTCAACAAATACATTGATCAAGACTTGGAATTAATATGCAAACAATCCCATATTATAAAGGGAAACTGATGTTGTTAGATATGTATGAATCCTGTGATATTCTTATAACAGGGTTTCTAAAGAGAGCAGAGGCTGTTTACTTTCAAACTCCCTCTGACTGAAACGTTCCAAAAAGTCATCTGAAATAAAAGGGGTAAGAGGGAGACAAGTCACAACAGAGCAGCTGTAGAGTAGCTGAGGGGTAGCTTAAGCTATGGGTAGGAAAGAGACCGCTCCTCTGGAAGAGCCTTTATTTCAGTGAGCAAATAAGGATAGGCCAGAAACAACATTAATTGTTTTAAGCACCACTTGCTGGCTGAAAATGGGAATACCAACTATTAATGTACAATATTTCATATTTTTGTATATTCCTTTCTTTAGTCAGACTAAAAATATTTTTAAAATCAATATAAGCGTGGACACAGGAACCATTTTCTGTACTTAGTCTCTGTTTGGTTGTAAAATGTGGGATTAAAAATAAACTGAAAAAGGCAAAAGCTTTTGTTCGTAGTTTTGGATTAGACCTCATCGGGGAATTACTCTCACTTCATGTTTTGGCTATGGGGCAGGAAGTGAATAGAAATCGGGTAGTGGGACACAGATTAAAACAAAAACATTGTATCCAAAAATAAAAAATGCTTTAGTGCTACTTTAAAAATGACCTTTTTGTTTGGCTAACTTTTCTGCATTCTGATCTTGAAATGCAAAGATTTTTTTTTTTTTTTTAGAAAAAAACAAAACAAAAACAAACAAAAAAAAAAACCACAGTATCCAGCAATCTGAGTTCTACTTTTCCAAGTGTTTTAAATGGGTACCTTACAATAAATTAAATATACTTGCAATAAAGCAGATTTATCTAAAGCATGTGGAATCTAAAAAAAAAAAAAGCTATACTCATATACAGGTTATTTATAAAAGCAATTTATCGTTTCAATTTATGGTATCAGCAGCAGAAATAAAAGTTTCAACAAAAACATATCCAAATTAACGAATATTGAACGTAACAAGTTCTATATCCTCAGATTTTTGAACAGTGACATCTGTGGCATTAACAGACAGTCATAGTATTAGGCTCTTCAGTTTGCCGAGGTGGTGGTGGTCTCAATTGGTTCTTTCGGTGGTCCCTCACTAAAGACAGAAAAGACAACTAAGTATATATAAAATATATATATTTATACCATATTTACACACAAACACCCATGCATACATGTGTAAGTTGTATAACCACTTGAGCTCTGGAAGGTTTTACCCCCTTCATGACTAGGTCATTTTTTGGTACTATGCGTTGGCATATACGCAATATTAATTAAATTAATATTTTATTAAACAAATAGAGCTCTCTTGGTATTTGCTCACCACTGTTTTTTTATGTTTAATTATAGAAACAAAGAAAAAAAAAAAAAGATATTTTCTACTCATAAAAAAAAAATCTAATTTCTTCATAAATTTAGACCAAAATGTATTCTGCTACATGGTAAAAAAAATCCAAAATAGTTGGTTTGTGTGAAAGTTATAGTGATTAGAAATGATATTTCCCTGGAGACCCTTAAAATGCCAGGACAGGCCAAATACCCCCCCAGAAGATCCTTTTTTTGGAAAGTAGACAGTGAGGCACTTAAAGACATGGCAAGTTTTTTTGAAGATGTCATTTTTTGCCACATTTTTTGGGAAATTAATTTTTTCCCCACAGTAAATTTAAAAAAAACAAAAAAACATTTATTCAGTTTTTTTAAACTTTTTTTTTTTGTAACATACTTTCAACTGAGTAGTTTAGTGTTACCAGACTGACCCCATCAGGGATTTAATAATTTTTTTTACACTTTAATTTGCTAATACAGTGATGATCACTGTAACAGCAATATTTGCACTATCATGAATGGGTTACATTCATGACAGCTGTGATTGGCTACAGCTAATCACATGATACAGGGTGCTGTGATTGGCCCAGGTACCTGGCTGTGGTCTGCTTTATTTCCCTGCATCACTATATGAATCACAACTGCTATGAATGAATTGACATTCACATTAGTCCTAGCCCTCAAGGAGCTTACAAACTAAGTTTCCTAACTTGCATTCAGACATACACATAATTCAGACAGGAACCAACTAACCTACCAGCATGTCTTTGGAATGTGGGAGGAAACCAAAGTATCCGTAGGAAACCCAAGCAGACACAGGGAGAACATGGAAACTCTAGGCAGGTAGTGTCGCGGATGAGATTCAAACCGACGACCCTAGTCCCTATGCTAGGTGGAAGTGCAAACCACTTAACCACTGTGCTGCCATGATCCCCTGGCCTATAAAAGCAGTTGGGTCCTGGGAGCTGCAATCTGCTGTGTCCTGTGTCACGGGTGCAGCATGCTGCCCACGCCAGGAGGCATGCCAGTGCGCATCTTTTAAGCAAAATACAGGTACATCACTTAAACTAGAATTTTTTAACACAGCGCTTCAGTATCCAGATAGGAACAGGAATTTCATCACAGGCAGGAACAGGAATTTAGTCATAGGAAGAGGATGGTTTTATTCATTGTATTTATCTCGCAAAACCAGAACTTCCTGTCTCTAAAGACGCCAGGTGGGAAGGGTGAAATGTGTTGGATGGAGCTTCTGGTTTCCGATGATGTCACAACATAGCGGCGTTCCAAGACCTTCATCACACTGCACGACAGGCGTTAAGGCTTATTGTTCACAATTTTATTGTAAGGGCAATACTATTACTCTTTTTACTTATCACACTAAGAGGCCCTCCTCTTTCCCTCTGGTTTTTATCCACTGCTAAGTTTATGCTTGGAAGGAGAGAATGAAGAGCATTAAGAAGAAGGAAAGAGTTTGTTTGACTCTGTTGCAAAAGCAAGGGGTCCATAAAATCTGGTGAGTGTGGTCATAAAGGGGGTCACTGATTGGAGAGCACTTAAAGCATCAGTCACTTTTATGTTGGTTCTGCTTAGGCGCTGAGCACTTTATGAAGAAAAAACCTTATATTATGGAATGAAGGCTTTATTGGACATTTCTATGGACACTGTTTATTAAGTCACTTCATACTGTTGAGTGCTGTGTAAATATTTTTTTTTTAACTGCTTGCCCGCCCCTACAGGGCGTCACAGCTGTGCAAAATCACACACATATATACAGTCATGGCCGAAATTGTTGGCACCCTTGATATTTCTCCAGGAAATCATGTATTTCTCACGAAACGTATTGCATTAACACATGTTTTGCTATACACATGTTTATTCCCTTTGTGTGTATTGGGACAAAACAAAAAAAGGGAGGAAAGAAAGCAAATTCGACATAATGTCACACAAACCTCCAAAAATGGGCTGGACAAAAGTATTGGCACCCTTTCACAACTGCGGATAAATAAGAATGTTACAAGCATGTGATGCTCCTGTAAACTCACCTGGGGCAAGTAACAGGTGTGGGCAATATAGAAATCACACCTGAAAGCAGATAAAAAGGAGAGACGTTCACTTAACCTTTGCATTGTGTGTCTGTCTGTGCCACACTAAGCATGGACAACAGAAAGAGGAGACGAGAACTGTCTGAGGACCTGAGAACCAAAATTGTGGCAAAATATCAACAATCTCAAGGTTACAAGTCCATCTCCAGAGAACTAGATTTGCCTTTGTCCACAGTGCGCAACATTATCAAGAAGTTTGCAACCCATGGCACTGTAGCTAATCTCCCTGGTCGTGGACGGATGAGGAAAATTGATGAAAGATTGCAACGCAGAATAGTCCGGATGGTGGATAAGCAGCCCCAAACATGTTCCAAAGACATTCAAGCTGTCCTGCAGGCTCAGGGAGCATCAGTGTCAGCGCGAACTATCCGTCGACATTTAAATGAAATGAAACGCTATGGCAGGAGACCCAGGAGGACCCCACTGCTGACACAGAGACATAAAAAAGCAAGACTACAGTTTGCCAAAATGTACTTGAGTAAGCCAAAAGCCTTCTGGGAAAACGTCTTGTGGACAGATGAGACCAAGATAGAGCTTTTCGGTAAAGCACATCATTCTACTGTTTACCGAAAACGGAATGAGGCCTACAAAGAACAAAACACAGTACCTACGGTAAAATATGGTGGAGGTTCAATGATGTTTTGGGGTTGTTTTGCTGCCTCTGGCACTGGGTGCCTTGACTGTGTGCAAGGCATCATGAAATCTGAGGATTACCAAAGGATTTTGGGTCGCACTGTAGGGCCCAGTGTCAGAAAGCTGGGTTTGCGTCCAAGATCCTGGGTCTTCCAGCAGGACAATGACCCCAAACATACGTCAAAAAGCACTCAGAAATGGATGGCAAAGAAGCGCTGGAGAGTTCTGAAGTGGCCAGCAATGAGCCCAGATCTAAATCCCATTGAACACCTGTGGAGAGATCTTAAAATTGCTGTTGGGAAAAGGTGTCCTTCCAATAAGAGAGACCTGGAGCTGTTTGCAAAGGAAGAGTGGTCCAAAATTCCGGGTGAGAGGTGTCAGAAGCTTATTGATGGTTATAGGAAGCGACTGATTTCAGTTATGTTTTCCAAAGGGTGTGCAACCAAATATTAAGTTAAGGGTGCCAATACTTTTGTCCAGCCCATTTTTGGGGTTTTGTGTGACATTATGTCATATTTGCTTTTCTGCCTCTGTTTTATATTTGTTCCAATACATACAAAGGGAATAAACATGTGTATAGCAAAACATGTGTTAATGCAATACCTTTTTTGTGTGAAATACTTGATTTTCAGGAAAAATATCAAGGGTGCCAACAATTTCGGCCATGACTGTATATATATCCATACATACACACACACGTAATTTTGCATTTCCGGGTAGGGGATGGGCACGCGCACACACCCTACCTGCGGACGCATGTCCTATCCACGCTACCAGTAGTGGCTTTAGCTGTCGACCGGGTCTCGGACGGAAATTCCCAGCCGGCACCCAGCGATCTTCAAGTATCACTGACAGGGGAGAGGTCAATGTGTAAGCAATGTGCTTACACTGTAAAACACACAGCACACAGTTAACCCCTTGATTGCCGCCCCCCCCCCCCCCCCCCCGCCCAGTGTCATTAGCACTGATCACTGTATTAGTGGCACTGGGGATGTCAGTCAGTTCCCCTCCAGTGTCAGAATGCCCGCCACAGTCCCGCTATAAGTCGCTGATCGCCACAATTACTAGTGTGAAAAAAAAAAAACAAATCAAGTATATATAGTGCCATTTGTAGCCGCTATAACTTTCACATAAACCAATTAATTTACACGTATTGGGATTTTTGTTTTCAGCATAGACATGTAGCAGAATACATTTTGGCTTAAATTTATGAAGAAATTAGATTTTTTTTTCTTTTTTTTGTACTGGACATGTTTAATAGCAAAAAGTCAAAAATATTGTTTTTTTCTCAAAATTGTCAGTCTTTTTTTGTTTATAAAAAAATAAAGAACACAGAGGCAATCAAATACCACCAAAAGCAAGCTCCATTTGTGGGGAAACGGGCATACATTTAATTTGGGTGCAGTGTTGCATGACTGCGCAATTGTCAGTTGAAGTATCACAGCGCCGTATCACAAAAAATGGCCTGGTCAGGAAGAGAGGTAAATCCTCTGGAGGGCAAGTGGAACATACATGAGCAGCTGCACCAGTAACATTTATAGTTTTATTTAATGTGTTGTGCATAGTTGTAGCCATAATGAGATTCATGCTTTTTGTTTAATTAGGTACGTCACTTAGCCTGTAGCTGCTGCAGGTGGCTGGCAACTGGATAATATATTATATATCTTCTCTGAGTTGGGTTGGGAAGGCCCATTTCTCTTCTTACCCAAATTTCACACACACTAATGTGTGTGGAACATTACAGTGTGTGTGAAATTTGAGTAAGAAGAGAAATGGGCCTCCCCAAACAGGTAAATAAGAGAAACAAAACCTTTGCTAAGTCGAAGAGTAGAATAGATTAATAAAGTTAGCAGAGTCTCCAACCCAGGACACGGCCTCTGGGAAATTAATCAGTAATCTAATCAACGTAATCAGTAGAACAACTACTGCAACCAAGGGCATGATAGGATAGGAGTCCTGGTAGAATTATGCAGATATATAGTTATTAATAGACATACCACCAGATGAATGTGTAAACAAAGTGACACATGCTGATAACAGAGGAACAAAGCACCAGAGAGAAATGACACTCTGGAGCTTTAGAGTTATATGTGCTTTGTTCACATTTCAAGACTTATGTTTACAACCACTTTAAGACAAGGTCTGCGGCAATGAGGAGGCCCTCCAGCTATTCCCAACCAGCCTGGAAGGCAGTCCTACTTATCTGGCAATAATCCTATCTTCTGGTATTAGTAGCATGGACAGGACAAGTGGCTGAGACCTTCTGAGTGAGTCTCGACTTCCTCCTTCCAGGACCTTATCCCAACAACCCCAGAGTTACGAAGTGAGATTCATAATTATACATTCATACAAATCTTTACGTCCCATCAAGACAATACAATGTGCATAATAAATATCAATTCAAACATGTTGTCCTCTCCCTATTGCTGATCAAAACATTTTACTACATTAGAGACACTTCCTACCCCAAAATGTGTCTGAGTAATAAACCACCAAATTATCATAAATAAAAGGTTGTAGAATGCCCTCTTTGCATTTCCCTCTGAGGTGTTTTCGGGCACTAAAATAGGATTATGGGAGTCATGGGAAAGGACGACATTGTAGAAGGATGGGCTCTTGACTAGGCGTCAGGAGTTACAGTCCAATCATTCTTATGGATATCAAGAAAGTTAGAAAGTCTGCCTGAAGCTGTCAAATATGTCATTTGAGCGATCTTCATCGCCGACTTGAGGAATAGGCAGCAATGAATTCTATTCCAGTCTTCTAGTTCCCTTTATATCCTGGGCAATTTATTCACCACTGTAAAACTCCTTCTGCCAGCGTACGTTTTGCAAGCTTATGTAGCTTACTCAGTCACCTGGCTTTGGATTTCTGTATCTCTTTTCAAATCTTTTTTATTGAAATTTCAACAAATACATCAGAGTACAAAGATCCAAGATAGAAAAAGAATACAAACTTTTTTACACACCACAGTGATAGCACGATCTTAAAATTGAGAAAACTATCGTATACATAAACAAAATAATTGCACTTTTAGCTACCAACAATATTGGTTACAATTATGGCACATAATACCAACATAGTGCACTAATAGCCAGTTATTCCAGAAGAGCGGACGAATACATGGCCAGACTTCCAGGTTCCTTAAAACTTCCTTAGTTTTAAGGAGGAAAGAAAGGGAAGAGAAAAGAGTGAAAAGAGAACAAAGAGTTAAAAGAAAACAGAGCACAAATTCAACCAGAATATCAATATTATATTCCAATTCTATACATTCATATAGTGTAACATGAAAATGTCTTTCCAACAAGACCATTTCAGGTCAAATGTCCCCATGTGCTGGTAAGAAATGGCCACAGCCTCTCAGAGATGTAATGTGAGTGTACTCTATGAACTACTTTGGATATAGAAGGGATTTTAGTTGACTTTCAAGCAGCAGCAATTGATAGTTTGGCATCAATTAGTATATGACCAATTATTGTTCTAAAATCGTCCAGGGAATAGGTTTAGGTTGATATTAAGTAGTGCCAGATGAAGTGCTGGGCTAGTCATTATTCCAGACACCCGCAAGATAAGTACAAAAACCTCTTGCCAGAATTTGTGTAAACAGGTGCATTCCCACACAATGTGAAGTAAGTTACCCTCCTTGCCACAATTCCTCCAGCACAATGGTGACACATCTTGGCTAGTTTGTACGGGGTACGGTAGCTGTGGTATAACAGTTTTAGACAGCAATTTCGTGATACTCAAATTATTACTCAAGGCTGCATTCCATTAATCTCGGGTGAAAGATCTTTGTAGATCATTCTCCCATTTACCCACACAGTTTAGGATAGAAGAATCATTGTCAGAATGTAAAAACTTGTAAAACCATGAGATGCCTTTTTTCAGTCTAATAGGATTAGTTAAAACGTGCCAGATTTTGGAATCTATTTCAATCCATTTCTTCGGATTCACAATATGATAATCACTAATTTGCAGAAGAGTGTAAACCTCTGCTTGGTACAGTATTCCCTATCTCAGCGAAAGTGCTGTAACCTAGATCCCTTAAAGGGTTGGTATTGAGATTAGGGATAAAGTGTTCATATGCTAGTAATGGTATATCAATTTGAAGCTTGGGAGAGGAAGAAAATATTTTGTGCAGGCCAATTATCCACGCTTCAAGTGTTGCAGAGATGGATGGAAGACCTGTATTTAAGAATTTGGAGGTAACAGATTTGCTAATAGTAAGGCTTGAAGATCTCTATTGGGAACCGCACTCTGCTCTATTTGTGCCCACAATTTATCTGATGGGAAAAACCACACCGGAATTTGATCTAAAATGGCTGCATAATAGTAAATAGAGCGTACTCTATTTACCTCCTTTAGATTTATGCTTAGTGAGTGACTGAAATGGGATCTGCAATTTCTTTCCCCTCCAAATATATCTTTTTAAAGCCGCCTCCAACTTTCTAAAATAAGCATGAGGGATAGGAATCGGAATAGTTTTAAAATAATACAATATTTTGGGAAATATCAGCATCTTAAACGCCGCTATTCTACCTAGCCACGTGGTTTCAAATTTTTCAAGACGCTGCAATTCCACTAGGATCAACTGATACGGTTTTTCGCAGTTGTCTTTAAATGTATTGGAGGACGGAGCAGATACCGAGGTAGTCTAGTTTCTTGTGGGTCCAACTATAGGAGAGTTTGTCTTTGAGATATTTCAAGGGTACCCTTGCTACAGATTTCGTGATATTAAGTTTGTAATAAGAAACTGCACTAAATGACTGCAGAGAGGCCGAAATTTCTGTGACGGAATTCAAAGGGTTGGTAATGGTAATTATGACATCATCTGCAAACAGTCCTATTTATGGGATGTGGATGCAACTTGGATGCCCGAGAGCCATGGATTAATTCTAGTTGCGGTCACTAGGAGTTCTATTATTGAGAAAATAATAGGAGACACAGGACAGCCCTGCCTAGTTCCATTGGTTCCAAAACGTTCTGATAAGGCGTTGGATGTAAATACTTGTGCGGTAGGGGCCATAATAGCAAACTTTATAAATCCGCTAATGGCAAATTAATTTAGGGTTGCGTCTACGTGTACTCTATCACAGGGGTTAAAATTTTGAGTCCAGATCTACTAGCCGGTCACAAAACTTACTCTGCAGCAGTTGCCCCTCCCAACCTTGCCCAGGTCTGCCCCCACCCCCAACACTGCCCCAACCACGCCCACTTAAAGCTTATGAAATTAATTTTTCTTTAGAATAAAGAGTCCAAAATATAAAACTGTACACAGTAATGTATATCCCAGCTCCCCTGTACTCCATTATAGTGATATGACATGTATACAGTAATCATTACTGTATACATGTTATAGCACTATAATGGAGTACCGGGGGGCTGGGATATAGAGTAGTAGGAGCGGAACACTTCCACTATTTTATTAGGATGATAGGTGAGTTTATTCGATACAGGGTCCAGAATTTAGGGTAATTTAGACTTAGATTATCTAGCAGTGAGGTATTTCGCAAGCATCTTCCCTGCCTTATTCCCCTGAGTGTAGAATGTGGCTTTAGCCTTTTTAAATTTTTTTCCATGTTCTTAATAGTAGGAGATTCCTAAGCTCAAGCCTAGTGGTTTGGAGTTCCTGCAATACGGTAGGAGATAAAGATTGTTTGTATAGGAGTTCCAACCTAGCTATCTTATCTACCGTGTCAGAAAAGGTTCGATTCCTATTTCTTTTGCCTAATTTCAACAGCAAACCTCTACAATAAGCTCTGTGTGCGCACCACGTGCTAAATATATTAGTGTCGGGAGAAGAGGTAATGTCAAAATAATCCTGCAAAGCTGTAGTAAAAATAGGGCAAAAGCGGGATTAGAAAACATAGAAATATCATTACGCCATAATAATACTGGAGAAAATTTTAAAGTTTCTTCAATGCACAAGGAGATAGGTGCGTGGTCCGATCACGTCATCGGATGTATATCAGTTTCAGATACATTTTGCAATAATTGGATATCCGTTAGAAAAATTATTGAATAAGATTTGTGAGGGGCCGAATAGTGCGTTGAAGTCTTTTTTGGAAGCATTTAGGCATCTCCAGGGATCGTAGAGATTGGCTTCGGTTAGAACATGAGCTAAAGATTGTCTCAGGCTGCGGGAGGGGTTTGAAATATCTAACGATTTATTTATGATAGTGTTAAAATCACCACAATAGAGCAACAAACCACTCTGGATTTTTGCTACTTTTTTTCTCAGGGAGTTCAGAAAATGGATTTGGTGGACTTTGGGTGCGTAGAGGTTCACAATGGTATATAAAATATTATTGATTTAGCAGACTATAATTATAAATCTGCCTTTACTGTCCATCACTTGAGAAAGGCAACACAGTTTCAGACAGCAATGAGAACACCACATTTCTTTTCAGGACCATTAGACATAAAAACATGCGGAAACAATCGGTGTGAGCAGTGCGGTACTTTAAGAGAGGAAAAGTGTGTTTCTTGAACACAAATCACATCACCTCTTTCAATTGGCGCTTGAAAGGGCTATTAAGGCCATGGGCATTCAGAGAGACAATTTTCAAAAACATGTTATAAATAGCAAATCTGATGTGTGGTCGCCCTCGTGGTATAAGCAAAATAGGTGTGCTTACAGTATTCATGGTATTCCAGCAGAAAAAATGAAACTTCGACCTTCCAAAGCCAACTAGAGACAACATAATTAGATCTGGTGGAAAGGTTATCACTGATGCTCTGTAAAAAAAAACTAGAAAAAGAAAAAAGGAAAGCTATGAAGAAGAACAAAACAAACAGTTAACAAACAATCTTGTGTGAAACCAATCACTTCAGCCATTGGGGGGTAAATAAGGAGAGTCACAGCCTAGGAGTCTGTTGTTTGAGTGTACAGAGGGTAGTACAGAAACCAGGCAGTGCTGGAGCATAAGTTTTAATTCTCGTCATCCTGCTACTTGTTCCCATTCAGAAGCTATTTTCCTGGGAGAGGCTTTATTGGGCACAGACTCTTCTTCCGCGGGCAGAAGTCCCCATTTTTTAGCTAATTGGAATCCTTCATCTTCCGAGTCATCCGTTATTACATGGTTGTCCTTTGTAATCAGCAATTTTGAAGGGAATCCCCACTGGTATTTAATGCTGTTGTTACGCAATAATTTTGTGAATAATATCAATTTTTTGCGGGCAAGGATGATATGTTGAGAAAGGTCGGTAAATAGAGAAATACCATTAGGGAGTAGGGAGTGGGAAGTGGGTTGTTCCACGCAAATAACATTAATTCTTCCTTAACATGGTAGAAGTGAATTCTTGCTATTATATCCTGAGGGATATGGTCTGGAAGAAAGAAGGGCTTCAGCAGTCTATGCACCCTATCCAATACTAACTCTCTATTCGGAGTGTATGGCAGTTGGGTAGAAATCATTTGTTGGATATATTTGCAGAGATCTGTGACAGGAAAATTTTCCCCGACTCCCCTGAATTTTATATCATTCCTGCGGGATCAGTCCTGCAGTCCTATTCAATTTCAGTTTCAATTTTAAAGCTTTCAAATCATCCTCTGCTTCATTATGGGCGTCAAATAATTTGTTATGAACTGTAGCGAATTCACCCATTTTAGATTCCACATGCGTTACTCATTCACCTAGATTTTCAACTTCTGTATTGATTTGCGACACAAAGCTCATCATATCTTTATGTAGGGATCCGTTAAGGGTAACTAACTGCATTAGTAAGTGGCAAAGACTCTGCAGGGTAATCCTTCAGATGTTCTATGAATTCTCCCGTGGTGTTGTGTCATTAGATTGCTCACCCACATGTTGCACATCAGGAGAATATTGTTGTTTAGTCTTCTGAGGGCTGCTGGTTGGTGTTTTTTGTGCAGAAACTACAGTATCCACAGGGCTGGAGGTGTCTGTCTCCCTCCACATGTCGCTGCAGGTCCAGAGAGGAGCAGGGACCAGCACAATTTTGGGAGGAGCGGGCACCCGCTGGAGGGAAGAACTCTGCTAATTTGCAGGGCCCCCTCCTTTATTTTCAATTTCCCCATCCCTCTTATGGTCTGCCCCACACTACCCGGAGGTGTGCTGTGATGTCGGCGGGTCTTCCCGCTATTCCCCGTCGCTGTGTATAGCTGCGGTTCTCGGAGCTCTCTCACTGTGCGGCCATCTCACACAGAGATCAAATCTTCATTTATTTTAGCAGAATTTTATTCCGTTAAATGTAAACAGAATGAAGACAATCTTTCAAACGAGTCACATATTTGTCAGTGAAGACTCCTAGCAGGAGATCAAAGGGTAATCTAGGCTTGCTCCCAAAAATCATGAAAAAGTGTTGTTATAAGCATGAGCCATGGATTCAAACTTGTGGCTCCAGGTATGCTTGTCATCAGTATGTAGGGTACCTAGCATATCAAGCAAGGTCCTGTTGCAACTCTCAGGGAGGTCATCACCTTTGGGGTGATAATGTTTAATGTTTAGAAGCTGTAACTTTTTAATCAGCTTGCTTTCAAAATCTCTGCCCTGATCTATGTGTAACCTGTAGAGTAGGCTGTAATGGATGAAATTCTTACGGGCAGCACAGTGGCTAAGTGGTTAGCTCTCCCACCTAACAGCACTAGGCTCGATGGTTTGAATCCCAACCATGGCATTACCTGCATAAAGTATGCACGTTCTTCCTGGTCCTGTGTGGGTTTCCTCCCACACTCCAAAGACATGCTGGTAGGTTACATGGCTCCTGTCTAAACGGCCCGAGTATGTGTACGAGTTAGGGACCTTAGAATGTACGCTCTTTGAGGGTTATGGAATGATGTGAATGTTCAATATATATGTATACGCTGAATAAACTGATAGCGCTATATAAGTACCCATAATAAATAAAATACTTCTACTAAAGCAATCCTGTGGCTGTAATTTGATCTTTGGAAGTAAAAGCTTGGGCATATCGGGAAAAGTGGTACAATTCCTCTTGAATCGTTCTCAATGCAGAGAAAATCTATACAGACAGTCCATAGGGCCCAGACTTGTAAGTGCCTTGAATTGGTAGTCTTTTCCCCCTGTAAACATCTGAGGCAGTATCTAGGCAGGACTAGTCACAGTATCAATAAAAAGGGTCGTGAAGTGTACCATAAGTTTTCTTAGGTTTAGCTGGCCATAGTGATCTTGCAGACTTCTGAAGATTGTCTTTCAGGAAATTGTTCATACTCAACCAGTTGTTTCCCAGAGTGGTCACCACTTCTCCCAATCTCTTAGGAACTGACCATACTACCGAGGTAGAGTCTTACTCAACCGTTCCACTTCGCCTTATACAGTGGTCCAACTACAGGCGTAATTTGTCTCCTGGTCATCCATAACTGCTCCGGCAGTTCTAAAATGACCCCAATGCTGCAGGGTAGGTGAACATGTCTGACACAGCTCCTGGTCCACCTCCTATGGAGTCTATCAGCCACATTTTAGAAAAGACTCAAAATTCAATTATTGCAGCTGTGGCATACGCTGGGACCAGAGAGCTCTTCACATTCACAGTCTTCTGGACGTCTAGATGTAGCATCAGCTCCAATGTTCTTTGGGCCCACTTTGTACTTCAGTGAAATGATAATCAGATAAGGCAGCAAGCCAGCGATGATCTGTGACATCCAGTTTTGGCTGTGGTTAGGGCATACATCAGATTGTTATCTGCTTATTTCAAACATAGCTATAGATTACCATGTAACTTTTAAATGTTGGCCCATTTAAGCTCCAGGAACTGCACCTTGTGGACTGGGTAGGTGTGCTAACTAGCAGTTAGGCACAGCTGATGAAAGCTATTAGTCATAACCCAGCTGGATACTCTAGGTAAAACACTCCCCCCAATCCTTTAATGCTAGCATCCAAATTGAGTACACACAGTTTCTGGGCATCAGCATATTCTAAAACTGGTGCTTCTGTGTCAGCTGCTTCAATTGAGTGAAAGCCTCTTCACATGCAGAAGTCCAGTGGTTTCCACTATGGAAGACCTCTTGATTCCTTTGACTGCGCAACATCAATCTTCAACAGGTCATGACATGCTCGAGCGACTTCTGAATACTCTTCTACAAATCTGCAGTAGTATTCACAAAAGAACTAATATTCTGAGGCTGAGGCCAATTCACCACTGCTTTGACTGATTAGTGGCCAACCCTTCAACAGACACTATGTGACCCACATAGGGACTGATGACCTGCAGAACATCATTATTATTATACAGCATTTATATAGTGCCAACAGTTTGCTCAGCGCTTTACAATATTACGGGAGACAATATAGCAACAATTCAATTCAAGAGGGTTAGGAGGGCCCTGCTCCGTGGAGCTTACAATCTAAGAGGGAGGGGCTAGTGGTACAAAAGGTAACTGTGGGGGATGGACTGGTAGGAGGAATAGAAGATTCCATTATTAGCTGAGGGCAGGATAGGCTTCCCTGAAGAGATAGGTTTTCAGAGATCGCCTAAAAGTGAGCAGAGTAGGCGATAGTCTGATAAATTGGGGGTAGAGAGTTCCAGAGGATGGGAGAAGCTCTGGAGAAGTCCAGGAGACTAGCATGGGAGGAGGAGACAAGGGAGCTAGAGAGCAGGAGGTCGTGCAAGGAGTGGAGAGTATGGTTTGGGTGAGACAAGACTGGTGATGTAATTTGGGGCAGGGTTATAAATGGCTTTATATGTTATTGTTAATGTTTTGAATTTTATCCGTTGGGTTGGAAGCCAGTGGAGGGATTGGCAAAGAGGGATGGCAGATACAGAACGGTTAGTAAGATGAATGAGTCTGGTAGCAGCATTCATGATAGACTGAAGAGGGGATAGCCTGCGATGAGGTAGGCCAATGAGGAGTTGCAATAATCAAGGCGAGAGATAACAAGGGAATAAGTTGCTTAGAAGTTACCGAGGTTAAGAACGGGCGTATCTTGGAGATGTTGTGGAGGTGAAGTCTACAAGATTTGGACAGTGATTGGATTTGGGGCTGAAAGGACAGATGGGAGTTTAGGATTACACCTAGTACCCTGGCATGAGGGGAGGGACTGAGGATTGTGTTATCGATCTTGATGGAGAAGTCAAGGGAGGGGGCACAGGCTGGAGGGAATACTAAGAGCTCAGTTTTGGAAAGATTGAGTTTGAAGAAGTGGAGTGACATCCATGCCGATATGTTACTTAGTAGGTTAGTAATACGAGAGGAGACTGAAGGGGTGAGGTGAGGGTGAGGCGAGATAGATTTGTGTGTCATCAAGCATAGAGATGGTATTTAAAGCCATGGGAGTTTATCAAGTGACCAAGGGAGGAGGTGTAGATGGAGAAGAGAAGGGGTCCAAGGACAGAACCTTGAGGGACCCCTACAGAAAGAGGGAGTGGAGAGGAGGAGCCAGAGTTATAGGTAATGCTGAAGGAGCGCTGGGATATATAGGAGGAGAACCAGGAGAGAGCAGAGTCTCGGAGGCCAAGAGAGTGGAGTTGTTTGAGGAGGAGGGGATGGTCAACAGTATCAAAAACCACGGAGAGGTCAAGTAGTAAGAGTATGGAGTAGTGGCCATTGGTTTTAGCAGTTAGTAGATCATTAGTGAGTTCTAGTAGGGCAGTTTCAGTGGAGTGTAGTGAGCGAAAGCCAGACTGTAAAGGGTCAAGAAAGTTGTTGTCATTGAGGTAGGAGTTCAGGCGATTGTAAACTAAGCATTATAAGAGTTTAGAGGTAAACGGGAGCAGGGAAATGGGTCTTAGGTTGTTTAGGTTGGGGGGCCCAGGGAGGGCTTTTTAAGTATGGGAGTGTGCATGCTTTAGAGGGGAGGGGAGGGGAGGGGAAGGCACCGTTAGAGAGGGAGATATTGAAGATGTGAGTGAGGGAGCATAGGATGGAAGAAGAGGGTGACTGTAGTAGTTGTGAGGAGACAGGATCCAGGGGGCAGGTAGTGAGATGGGCTTCTGAGAAAACCTTAGTGACCTCTTCAGTAGTAGCAAGGTCAAAAGAGGAAAGTGTTGAGGGAGGATTAGTATAAGGTATGCCAAGTGTGATGGATGTCTGTGCAGTGGAGATGCCCCTACGAATTGCATCAATCTTGTTTTTGAAATGATTTGCAATCTCGTAAGCAGTGAGGGTGGAGGTGGTGAAAGTAGACAGTTAAAAGTGGAGAAGAGGACTGGATGACAAGCTATTAATGAGTGACAAAGTAGGCTTGTTTGGCAGCATGGAGGGAGGAATTGTATGTGAAGAAAGCAGATTTATATCGGGTGAAAGCTTGGTGAGATTTGGTTTTACGCCACAATCGCTCCAGCGCACGACTATGTCGTTTTAGATTTCTGGTGTCTGCCAAGGTTGCAGGGGCCTGATGCTTCACATTAGAGGAGCAAGTGAGTCTAATGTAGATGGAAGAAAACTGTTGTAGACAGCAGTGGCCAGGTCAGGGCAGGACAGGGGAGAGATTCTGTCATAGAGGTGGTCAGTTGCAGAGTGGAAAAGAGCAGGGTTCAAGTTGTGAAGGTTTCTGCAGGTAATTGTTTGCTGCTTGGAGGGATAGGAGTTTGATCATAATCTCATCACCTTCACAGTGTCCTCATCTTCAGAGAGAGGAAAGGGGGTGTTTGTGAGGTTGTAGGGAGTGCAACAATGGGAGAAAACAAGGTCTAATATATTACCATCAGAGTGAGTGGAGGACTGTGTGCATTGCGTTAAGGCAAAAGATGAGGTTAGTTTGAAGAGTTGGGATGTAGCTGGGTTGTTCACATTAATGGGGATGTTAAAATTTCCAAGAATGGCGGAGAAACCATCAAGAAAGCGGGACACCGGTCCAGGAGGCCGATAGATCACTGCAATCCTCAGAGAAATGGAAGAAAACAGCTGAATGCTGAGTGAGTCACTAAAGAAGAGAAGGATAGAGAGGGAGGGTTAGGGAGGTGCTCTGGGTCTGGGTGAGTGGGTCCAGAGAAGGCCTTCATAGGAAAATGCTGCGGGAGCAGAATAATCTGCTGCTTGAAGCCAGGTTTTTGTAATGCTAGTAGGTTAAGTGAGTGGGAGACAAAAGTCATGGACAGAGGTGAGCTTATTACAGACGGAGCGAAAGAGGGTGCCTGGTGTGGGGGTGAGATAGTGGAGGACCAGGGTTTGGGGAGATATCCCCAGAGGTTAGGAGGAGAGTGAGAAAAGTAAAATGGGAGCGGGATGTATACGAGTGCACATGCCTTCCAGTCCTGGTGTTTGGGTCAGCAGGTGAGTAAAGAATCAGCAGGGGGTGATGAGAGCAGTAATAGGGAGATGGTAGCAGTGAAGGTGAGATGTATAAGCTTTGACACCTCAAAGCTTATTGGAGTGGATGGAGTGGGAATTAGACTTGTAGGAGATGTTTCTCAAGGTGCTTGCAGTCTATCCAGCGTGCAGTAGAGTTCTTTGTTGTATCTTCCAGCTGCTTGGGTTATCCTGCTTCAGTTAAACTGCTGTGTTCAACTGCATCTTCACACTCCAGAATTAAACACACTCAGAAAACTGCACCCCATCTGTGACTGTGCCCCCCCCATCTGTAACCTCCCCCCATGAGCTGGTCTAAATTTATAGGGAGATGGTCTCTGCCCCAATTGAGAAACACCCCCCCCCCTCAATTCATGTGATCCTTATCAGTTCCTAAAGACAGACCCGCCAAAGACATAGGCCAAAGTCATAAAGAAGTGCAACAAGAGATGAGGATCAATCACCACAAACAGACCAAAATTTATACATATTGTTCTGAGATTTGCAGAAAGTCTATGCGTTGCTGGAGATGCAGTTTAAAGTGGAGATGAGAGCAGATACAGCATTTACCCAGAGATAGCAGAAGTCTATGAGTTGCTGGAGATGCAGTTTAAAGTGGAGAATATGCTGACCACTTCAGTCCTACTTCTTCCATGGAATAGGTTATTCCTCATGTTCTTCAAGTATAACTGCAAACATGATAATGTCATGTTCAACCCCTCTTAAGCCTTGTGGAATGCAAGTAAATTGAAAAAACCCCAAAGGACATATAAAAGCCATCTTCTCTTGATCTTTGGGTGCCATGGAAACTTGATAGCATCTGGACTGTAGGACTAGCACAGTGAACCAACCATTTCTATTTAGCCACTTCTCGCACCATCACATACATGTACACGACGGTGCTCAAGTAGTTCTACCGGGGCTATGGCTGCAGCAGCAATAACGCTGGTATAGTTTTTCTCAGCAGGCAATGCCTTACATTGGAAAAGTGATCCTAGTGGCCAATTACCAACCCTATCTCCACCCCCCCCCCCGGCCAATGCCTCTTCGGGCTCTTCAGTGCCATCATCTATTCTGTCGGCAACAACTACTACTACATCTAGTATTTTGTTCATACAAAATACTAGATGTATGTATCATGGAGGTCATCCTCCATGATTTGTAAGGACAGCACCAAGTCAAGGCATGGAGTGAACAAGTTGGCAGCATCAACAAGCTGCAATCAACATCAATCTTTTTCCATTCTACAAGAACAAGCTCTTTTAGAGTGATGGCGAGCGAGAGAGAGTGATGCTCAACTTGTCTCTTCAAAATTACCCATAGGTGTTCGGTTTGGGTTCAGATCAGGCGACATACTTGGCCACTGAATTACTTTCACCCTGTTCTTCTTTCGAATAGGTGGCCTTAGATGTGTGTTTTGGATCACTGTCATGTTGGACAAGTGCATGACGACCAAGGGCACCGAGCATCTTCTCTTTCAATATAGAGCAGTACATCTGTGAATTCATGATACCATCAATGAAATGCAGCTCCCCGACACCAGCAGCCATGAGTATGCACCCCCACAGGAGGACTCTGCGCCACCATGATTCACTGTAGGCACCATGCATTCTTTTTACTCATCTATGTGATGTCATACCATTTTGAAGCCAGCCGTTCCAAAACATTTATCTTGGTTTCATCACTCCCAGTACAGAGTCCCAGTAAGTCTTCTTTTTCAGCATGGGTACTGGAAAATTCTAGTTGGAATATTTTTGTGCATGGGCTTTAGGAAAGGCTCCTTTGTGGATGACACCCATGCATGTCATTCCTCTGCAGTGTACCTGTATTGTGGCATGGGAAACAATAACCTCAGTTTGGCCACTTCTTCAGCTAACTGCGTTGAACTTTCATGATGATTTTCTTCAACCCTTCTCATCAGAAGATGCTCCTGTTAAGGTGGTAACTTCCGAGGATGGCCTGGACCTCTCTCTGAGATTGTTTGAGTTTCATCTTTGTTAAAGGTTTGTATCACTTTTGCTACAATATTCTGACTGATAAGTAAAGCTTTGTTGATCTTCTTGTACAGTTGTGTCCAAAATTATTCAACCCCCAATGCTGTAAAGGGGTTTAGGGACTATAGTGTACATTTGGAATTGTATTCAGAATCAAATCCTACAAGGACGTTGTAACTACCCAAATGCAACTAAAATGACATCAATTGTTTATGTAATACAGTAGTAAATGGTTCTTATGTGGTTTCTTCATTGCCACAATTATTCAACCCCTTAAAGACTACCACTCTGAAGAACAGAGGTTCATACAGGTGCTTTCCATCAGGTATTGAAAACACCTGTGGATGTCACCGAGCAGCAATCAAGCATAATAAGCACCAATTAGGCAGCTTTAAAATGACTGTGATACTCAGCTCCTTCTAGACATTTACTGGTGTGGTTACAAACATGGTGAAGGCAAGAGAATGGTCCAGGAAGACAAGAGAAGAGGTGATTTCTCTTCACAGGAAGGGCAATGGCTATAAGAAGATTGCAAAGATGTTAAACATACCAAGAGACACCTTAGGAAGCATCATTCGCAAATTCAAGGCAAAGGGCACTGTTGAAACGCTACCTGGTCGTGGCAGAAAGAAGATGCTGACTTCGACTGCTGTGCACTACCTGAAGCGTAGAGTGGAGAGAAGTCCCCGTGTGACTGCTGAGGAACTGAGAAAAGATTTGTCAGATGTGGGTACAGAAGTTTCAGCCCAGACAATAAGACGCACACTGCGTAATGAAGGCCTCCGTGCCAGAACTCCCAGGCGTACCCCCTTGCTGTCTCCAAAGAATAAGAAGAGTCGACTGCAGTATGCCAAAAGCCATGTGGACAAACCACAAAAGTTGTGGGATAGTGTTCTGTGGACTGATGAAACAAAATTAGAACTGTTTGGGCCCATGGATCAACGCTATGTTTGGAGGAGGAAGAACAAGGCCTATGATGAAAAGAACACCTTGCCTACTGTGAAGCATGGTGGAGGGTCAATCATGCTTTGGGGCTGTTTTGCTTCTGCAGGTACAGGGAAGCTTCAGCGTGTGCAAGGTACCATGAATTCTCTTCAGTACCAGGAGATATTGGATGGAAACGTGATGCAGTCCGTCACACACCTGAGGCTTGGGAGACGTTGGACCTTTCAACAGGACAATGATCCCAAGCATACCTCCAAGTCCACTAGAGCATGGTTGCAGAGGAAAGGCTGGAACATTTTGGAGTGGCCATCGCAGTCACCAGACTTAAATCCGATTGAGAACCTCTGGTGGGACTTAAAGAAAGCAGTTGCAGTGCGCAAGCCTAAGAATGTGACTGAACTGGAGGCCTTTGCCCATGAAGAATGGGCGAAGATACCCGTAGATCGCTGCAAGACACTTGTGTCAAGCTATGCTTCACGTTTAAAAGCTGTTATAACTGTAAAAGGATGCTGTACTAAGTACTAAGATTGAATGTCACTTGGGGGTTGAATAAAACTGATAATGCTGTGAGCACAGAAAAGACATTTGTGGTTATTTCATTATAACTGTTATGTTATATTTGTCTGACCTACAAGTGCCTCTTTAATGTAAATGTAAGCAAGATGACTGAATGATCAAAAGCAATGTCAAACTGGCCAAAACACTCAATTTCAGTGGGGGTTGAATAATTTTGGACACAACTGTAGCCTTCACCTTTCTGTAAAGAAATGCTTTTCTTTCTCAGGCCTTGTGACATTTCTCTTTCATGTGGTGTCATTGCTGACAGCATGAAATGGGAAGGGGTTTCCTTTGTTAAGTAACAACCTTCTATAATTAACTGTCTGCTGGGCACCTGTTTAATGAATAAATACACTCACCTGTAGCTGAATTCTTATCAATTACGATTTTGCCGTCTAAAATTTAGCTGTGCTCCTAAGACTTTCATTAGGATGTATTTGTTTTTGCAATATGGTCTTGAATGAACTTGTTAGGAAAAGTACTTTTGTGTGTGCAAATCTTATTTGCAATTAATGGCCCACATTTGTGGGAGTACCCATAGAAAAGTTTGATTCTGAAAGGAAAGTAAACATTTTCTGACAAATCTATTGGGTGTACTCATTTATGCTGAGCACTGTATATGCTTTCAAGAGTAGAGGAGAGATCTGGGACCCAGATATCGCCATAAAAAGGACTTGTAATGCTTTATTGCTATCACAAGGAATATTTATATTTTTAGTGATAGCAATAAAAGTGACAAAAAAAAACAATTAAAAGGACAA
Source organism: Staurois parvus (assembly GCF_062004578.1). Lineage (NCBI taxonomy): Eukaryota > Metazoa > Chordata > Amphibia > Anura > Ranidae > Staurois > Staurois parvus. The sequence goes on along the minus strand of NW_028319216.1, from coordinate 236,174 downwards.
TGTAATTTTTTTTTTCATAGAATGAAAATAAAATTAAAAAAAAAAAAAGAAGTGAAACACCCCCATGCTAGCATGCAAAGGTGAATGCATACAGAGGTAGCGCACACACATATTCACACCACACGAGAGGTATTGCCGCAAACGTTATAGCAAGAGCAATAATTCTAGTGCTAAACCTGCTTTGCAACTGTAAACTGGTAACCTGTAAAAAATTTTAAAGCATTGCCTATGAAGAATTTTAGGTATTGTAGTTTGCAGGCAGAATCATAGCGATTCTGCCAAAGATACAAAACGCCCACGTGAACAGGGCCTAAAAGTATGTTGTACACTCTTAACAGCCTACATCCATATCATCTGTGGAGAACACCTTTGGCAAATCTGACAATAGCTGTATCAGTTTCTTGCTCCAGAGCTCTGGCAAATTTGGGTCACACAAAATGAATTTGATAGTAAAAGTTGTATTTCTGATTTGGACTCTGCACACCCAGCACAGGGTAACAATTAGCTACAAGCTGGTAAGGATTAACTATACCAGGATGGGGAGAACAATTTTTCAGTCACAGCTGATCTTCATTATTTGTTCATCATCTCTTCAGTAGTTCCCATGAGGACATATCTCAGGCTATCTGAGGCTACACTCAGTATTCTCTCTCTCCCCCTCAGAGAAATAGAACGTGTTAATGCCACACACCAGAACCTAGCCACGATATAGAAAAGATAAGGCTTCACCCTGAACTGCTCCAGGCTAGGCTCCTCTGACATGTGTCACCCTGCCTACGTGGCTTAAAGGATCACCTTTGTGTTACATGTTGCTGATCCTGCAGCCACCGCTCGATCCCCCCCTTTCCCCTGTGAGAAGTTCCCCATACTAGCAGTCACCTTTTAAAGACAGCGCGGCCATGCAGGGCTCTGCCCACAAGGCCGCATCATTCATTTATACACTAACACATGAGAAGTTAAAATTAAAGAATGATCTAACAAATAATTAAAAGAGAATCAAATTTTATTTATAAAATCATATAAAAAAAGACATATTAGTTATAAATTATGGTGGTATCACCAGACATTATTTTACAATGATTAAATTAAGTTTTAGTAAATCAAGCCCAGTGCCTGTATTACTCCTTTATGAATGTGTTGATATAAGTGGATTCAGTGGAAGAGGAACACTCTCTTAGACCATGCAGTTTGCTCAAAACTGTATTCCCCCCAATGATACAGGAGCATTAGCAGAAAACACATAATTTCCTGTAATGTGGTGTCCGTTTCTTTGCTAACATTTCAATTACCACTTGCATTATCACTAGGGTGTTCGTTATTACCCATTCTGTGAGAATAGCTGGCTGATACTGGTTCTTTTTTTTTTAACATTAATTGGTAGAAAGGTATAGGGTGAGTCCACAAATGCATCTAGGAGCAAGTTACACACTTTAGGAGCAGCACCACTTCAATCTCAGCAGTGCCTCCAAATGTAGCCCGTGGGTGTGGGTGGGTATGATGAGAAATGACTCTCCTGATATTGTGCTAAACTTGAAAAGACACTTGGGCCCTGATTTACTATTGTGCCTGGGTGCATTTCTGTGGGCGAACGTCTAATTTTTACAAGCGACCGTCTACGTTTACCCCGCTAAGAGATTTACTATTGAGCAGCGTCAACAAGTAGACGCTCAATCGAATTTACTAACGAGACACACACCAGGAATCAGACTCAAAAAGCAGACTTGCTAAGAGGCACGTCTAACACCATGAAATATCACTGCAGAAACATGTTAACATTGAAATTTGCTTTGCCAAATATCAGGACTTCACTTTAAACAATATCTGCCATTTCCAAAAAAATTGAAAATGTGTTAAAAAGTTTTTTTTTAAGCAAGTTGACACAGTGAAGAACTAGACGCTCGTGCAGTGTATTTGGCCGATATAAATGCGCATGTGCGGAACACATTTTAGACGTCCTCTCTGGGCGCTTGCTTTTTGAAGAGCGCTTCAATAGTAAATCTCTGTGTGGAGTCCTCTGACAGCCGGCACTCGGTCACGTCTACTGTGTTTAACAAACAGCACTAGGCATATCTTTATGTATTCTAATTTGATTTCCTTAGTTCTATTGATTCTATTTTTGTTTCTTATCCTTTAAAATTATTTCTGTAATGATTGTACTTATTTTGAATGTCTAGATAATATTTATTTTGACAGCTGAATGTAAAAATAAAGGTCTGCAATAAAAGGTCTGAGAAAAAAAAACAAAAAAAAACAGTGTGGCGTCCCCCCTCTCATCCATACCAAGCCCTTCAGGTCTGGTATGGATATAAAGGGGTAACTCCACGCCAAAATGAAAAAAAAAAACAGCGTGGAGTTCCCAAAAATCCATACCAGACCCTTATCGGAGCATGCGGCCCGGCAGGGTCAGGAAAGGGGGGGGGGGTGAGCGAGCGCCCCCCTCCTGAACCATACATGCCCTCAACATGGGGGGGGGGTGCTTTGGGGCAGGGGGGGCTCCCTCCCAAAGCACCTTGTCCCCATGTTGATGGGGACAAGGGCCTCTTCCCCACAACCCTAGCCGGTGGCTGTGGGGGTCTGCGGGCGGGGGGCTTATCAGAATCTGGAAGCCCCCTTTAACAAGGAAGCACCCAGATCCGGCTCCCCCCCCCACAAAAATGAGTATGCGGTACATGGCCTCGCTACTACTTCACAAAAAAACCTGAAGGGCTTGGTATGGATGGGAGGGTGGACCCCATGCATTTTTTTAAAATTATTTATTAGTAATTACTTCTGTCCCTGCAGAGCTGCGCTATTATATTTGACATTAAAAAGTATAGAGGTTACAACATTGTATCTATTTGTATCCGAATAAAAACATCTATGTCCGAAATGGATACAAATAGATACATTTTTGTAACCTCTACTTTTTAATGTCAAGTATAATAGCGCAGCTCTGCAGGGACAGAAGGACGACTAATAAATAATTAAAAAAAAATGCATGGGGTCCACCCTCCTTACCGCCCAGGTCTGGTATGGATATTAAGGAGTAACTCCACGCCGAAATTAAAGAAAAAAACAGCGTGGGGTTCCCCCTAAAAAACTGAAATAAAAAAAAAAAAAAAACAGCGTGGAGTCCCCCAATAGCCATACCAGACCCTTATCCGAGCATGCAGCCCGGCAAGTCAGGAAAAGGGGGGGGGGGGGGGACGAGCAAGCACCCCCCCTCCTGAACCATACCAGGCCACATGCCCTCAACATGGGGGGTGCTTTGGGGCAGGGGGGCTTCCCCCCCAAAGCACCTTGTCCCCATGTTGATGGGGAGAAGGGCCTCTTCCCCACAACCCTGGTGGTTGTGGGGGTCTGCGGGTGGGAGGCTTATTAGAATCTGGAAGCCCCCTTTAACAAAGGGGCCCCCAGATCCCGCCCCCCCCCACGTGAATGAATCTGTGGTACATTGTACCGTTACTAATTCACAAAAAAAGCTAAATTTTATTGCAAAAAAACACAGTACAGGGTCTTTGACAAGTCCTTTAATAAAACAATGTCCCCCGAAGTAGATCCAACGTCAATCATGGCGACCCGAAAAAAGAAAGAAAAAAAGCTCCTGTCACATAGGGCGGGGTCACTCGGATGATGCCCCTGGCTGGCCCCGCCCCTTACCTATTTAAGAACTGTCACCCTGTCTCTCCACTGAGGCTAACCAGCTTTATGCAGGAGACAGTCTGACAGTTCTTATATAGGTAAGGGGCGGGGCCAGCCGGGGCAGCAAGCATGTGACATGGGGCAGGGTCACTCGGATGATGTCCCCGCCCCTTACCTATTTAAGAGCTGTCAGCGAGATTGGCTGCATAAGGCTGGTGAGCCTCGTTGAGTGTGAAACGTTTTTTCTTTTTTCGGGTCGCCGTGACATCGTGATTGATGTTGGATCTACTTCGGGGGACATTGTTTTATTAAACTCTAAAATAAATGATGGTGCAGCGCATGACAACAAGACATATAAGATAAATGTCAAAAAGATATACAAAATTAATAAAATCAGTATATAAGAGTCCGTATTGAACCAAATGAAAATTTGAGTGTATAATTATGATGATCACTTCAGGTTAGATGAGGTTCCAGAAGGAGATTAACGTAGGAGCAGATGAATAGCCAGGAAGGTATATAACTCCAGTGGTGTGCGGTGATGTAGTAAAAATGCAAATTCACCAAAAACTCTATTTAAAAGCGCATTGGACAATATTATCCGGCTTAGAGAACTCCCATCAAGAAGAGAATGATCTGGTCTGGACGATATCCACCTCTGATGATATAAGGGGGTGATGTCAGAGGACCCTTGCTGGGGTCCAATGCGCTTTTAAATAGTTTCTGGTGAGTTTGCATTTTTACTACATCACCGCACACCACTGGAGTTATATACCTTCCTGGCTATTCATCTGCTCCCACGTTAATCAGAAGTAATTACTTCACGATTATATTTGCCAGCCATAGACAGGCGAAAATCGGCCGATTTTTTTTACCGTTGGTGGTAACGTGAGCCGATTGAACAACTGATTTTTCCTTTTTTTTTTTTTTTAAACGGCTGGTTTTCACCCCATCTATGGCCTGCATTTTTCTTTTTCTGCTTTTTCTTATTCTTTTTTTTGAAGGTCATGGCTCATGTGCATATTTTTTTATCGGTAAAAGATCGGCCGATTTGCCGATCATTGCCGCGAAAATCGGCCGATCAGCAAAATCGGCCAATTTTTATCCAAATTTACTGATAAAAAAAAATGTGCCAAAATCCCAAAAAATGGCCGACCAATTAACCCACTAAACGCCAGAAAATCGGCCGATTTTTCAGCCGAAAAATTGGCCGATTTTAGACCCATCTAATCCTTTAGGGATCTAAAATCGGCCGATTTTTCAGCCAAAAAAAAAAATCGGCTGATTTTCGGGCTGTTAGTGGGTTAATTGGTCGGCCGTTTTTTTGGGATTTTGGCACTTTTTTTATCTGTAAATTTGGAAAAAAATCCAATTTTGCCAATCATTGCCGCGAAAATTGGTCAATCGGCAAAATCGGCTGATTTTTTTCCAAATTTACCAATAAACAAAATGTGCCAAAATCCCGAAAAACGGCCGACCAATTATCCCACTAATGGAAGAAGCCCAAAGCACCCATGTTGAGGGAATGTGGCCTGGTATGGTTCAGGAGGGGGGGACGCTCGCTCGCCCCCCCCCCTTTCCTGACCTGCCGGGCTACATGCTCGGATAAGGGTCTGGTATGGATTTTGGGGGGAACCCCACGCTTTTTTTTATTTAATTTTGGCGTGGAGTTACCCCTTAATATCCATACCAGACCCAAAGGGCTTGGTATAGATGGGAGGGGGGACCCCACGCCGTTTTTTAAAAAACATTTTTTATAATTCCCTACAATGCTTTTACATTCAACTGTCAGCGGGGAACTCCGCCGACAGCTGAAACATGATAAAATAACTCATGCGGGATTTTAGTAGCGACAACCATGTTTCAGCTGTCAGCGGGATTCCCCACTGACAGCTGAATGTAAAATAATTCCTGTAAATTAAATAAATAATTAAAAAAACTGTGTGGTGTCCCCCCTCCCATTCATACCAAACCCTTCAGATCTGATATGGATTAAGGGGTAACACCATGCCGAAATTATTCTGATAAGCCCTCCTGCCCCAAAGCACCCCCCCATGTTGAAGGCATGTGGCCTGGTATGTTCAGGAGGGGGGTGCTCGCTCGCCCCCCCCCTTTCCTGATCTGCCAGGCTGCATGGATCTGGTATGGATTTTGGGGGGGACCCCATGCCTTTTTTTATTATGGTACTGGTTTTTAAATGTAATTCTCCCTTTTTTTTCTTCACTATAGCTCAGAAATTCACCTGTCACTTCCCCCAGCTAAAAGAGAAAGTTTTCTTGGAATTTATATCCCTAAAGGAAACAATGTTTACTTTGAGTTTATTAAAAGATACAAAGTTTTTGTAACTTCGGGGAAAGTGACTTCTAAGCTTGTGAACTATAGTGAAGAAAAAAAAAAGGCTGGCATTTGCATTTGAAAATCAGCGCTGACATACACTTTGTATTGCAAAAAAAAATTATTAACAATTGTGTAAACATTTTCAATGGATTTTCATTCGTAAACCAAAAATTCCGTTAACCGAGGCGTTGGTAAACCGAGGTACGCCTGTATTAGTATTGCAATCCTTTGTATTGGGATACATAGAACCAACATACAGTCAGGTCCATAAATATTGGGACATTGACACAATTCTAACATTTTTGGCTCTATACACCACCACAATGGATATGAAATGAAAGGAACAAGATGTGCTTTAACTGCAGACTGTCAGCTTTAATTTGAGGGTATTTACATCCAAATCAGGTGAACGGTGTAGGAATTACAACAGTTTGCATATGTGCCTCCCACTTGTTAAGGGACCAAAAGTAATGGGACAGAATAATAATCATAAATCAAACTTTCACTTTTTAATACTTGGTTGCAAATCCTTTGCAGTCATTTACAGCCTGAAGTCTGTTCGCATAGACATCACCAGACGCTGGGTTTCATCCCTGGTGATGCTCTGCCAGGCCTCTACTGCAACTGTCTTCAGTTCCTGCTTGACATTTGTGTCGCATTGGAGATATCTGGCTAGTTACACTGACCTTGCCCAGGGACTTAGGGTTGATTCACACCACAGAAATACAGGCAGAATTAGTGTTCAACAGCTCCGTGGATTAGTGGTTAGCTCTACTGTCTCACAAAACGCTAGGGTTGTCGGTTTGAATCCCAACCACAGCAATGAATTTGGATGATCTCCGTGTGACTACCCTAAAATATATGTGCTGGTGGCAGCATCTTTGCTTTCTGTCTAAATGATCCCTAGAATGTGAATGAACAGACAAGGCCTCATTCTAAAACACCTTTAAAGTTGTACCTTATGTGAATGTCAAACGATGGGATGAGATAAGGGCCTGGACTAATGATTGATTGGATAATGCTGGTTTGCACTCCACCCCCTTTTGGAAAAGTTTGTCAAACCATGAGAAGAGTGAGCAAGAGAGAGAAAAGGATAAAGAAAAAATTAATAAAATAATGGCATGGAGTCCCCCCCAAATCCATAACAGAGCCTTATCCGAGCATGCAGATACCGCATGCCTTCAAAGATTTATTTCCTTTGTTGAATTGCCTGCTTGGTTCACACTCGATGCGATTTAAAGTTGTGCTTTTTGTTGGCAATTTCACCATATTTTCTGTAGATTTACCAATGAGTTATTGAATTTTCAATTGTGTTTTGCACTGTGGTTTCTATTGCAGTCTATATATGAAATCGCTACAAAATTCTGAAAAAGGTAGACAAGAACGACGTTTGAAATTGTGCTGCAGCAAATTGCTTACGTTAAGACACTCACATCCACATTCATTAGATCCGATATCAGGTACAATTTCAATTCCCAAATCGCACCTGAAATTGTGCACCCTGGATGCGACTTGGCATGCGATTTGCATGACCCGCGACTTGCAAATCGTATGCCAAGTCGTACCCTATTGTCTGCTATTAGAGCAGTTACATGGGTGCGTTTCCGACACAGATTTCTAAAGTAGCACATGTACTAATTTTGTGACGATTTGCATAGATATCTGTGTCAGATGTCTTGCAAATCGCAAGGAAATCGGCATCTTCACTGTACGTCGCACAATTTCTAAATCGGCTTTGATGTGACCGCGGTGTAAGGCCTTTTTATATTTGATTTCCTGAGTGTTTTTTCCGATTTATGGGAAATGCCGCATACTATCAAAAGTGAATTGACATTTTCAGTATTGCATGCGAGATGTGGTCATGTGACTGCCTTAACTCATGCAATAATCTGGAGTGAACTGTCCCCATAGGGCCAAGAAATATTGCCAATAGGGTTCCCTTTTACATCCCTGTTCAATGTTCTGTTGTATGCTGCACAGGTACACTTCACTGTGGCTTTCTTTCTGACTCTGATTTGTGGGGCCTGTATACCAAGGTTTAACACAGGTGGGAAGAGGATTCATCAGGTGGAAACACTTTCTCTGACCAAATGAATGACAGTGGTGGGTGTGGCCTACCTTATATAAAGAGATGCAGTAGTTGCAGAAATAATGTGCATGTACAAGGCAAAAAATCAGCAAGTCCTTGTCTGTGGTGGTTTGGAGAGGAAGAGATATTGTGGTGAATTGCCCCAGGCCACACTCACGCTGTGTTTTGATGTGGGCTGTAAATGTTTTGCATGTTCTTCCTTCTAAGGTGTGTTTGTGTGTTATTGTACAATGATTGTGTGTTTATTATCTTTGCGTTGTAAACCCATGTCGAATGGTTTGCTCTTCCAAAGTTTGTCTGAAAACTGCATTTCATTCTAAATAAAGCAAACATGATGAGTAATGTATGTGTGGGGGATTTGGGGAGGTGCGAGGTGTTATTTTGGCACATATGCATTTTTATATTGAGTTCTGCAGCTTGTTTTGTGGATAAGCCTAAGTGATTCATATTAACCGTTTCCTGCTGTAACCTGTGAAAGCACAGTTCATTAGAAGTATAGTCTTTTAGATTGTAAGTTCTTATGAGCAGAACTGTTCTATTTTTAGCAACATAGATCCTGGGTTTTTTTTTTTGTTTTTTGTTTTCACCAAGATATTGTTGTTGCTGTCCAAATAAATGTGGAATGTGTGTTTGATCAATAAACATTTGGACTATGTATTTTTGGGGGATTATTTGTTCTAGCTATTTAGCACACCTGGCAGTACTTGGGTCGTTGGTTCAAATCTCAACCATGGCACCTCCTGCCTGGATTTTGTATGTTCTCCCTGTGCCTGTGTTTCCTCCAGGTACTCTGGTTTCCTCCCACACTTTAAAGACATGCTGGTAGGTTAATTGGATCCTGTCAAAATTGGCCCTAGTATATGTATGAATGTAAGTTAGGGCCCATAGATAGTACGCCCCTTGAGGGTTAGGGACTGATGTGAATTTACCACATATATAGCGCTGTCAATCTACACAGCGCTTTACATATATAAGTATCTGAAATAAATGTACTAGCACCCCTAACACTTATTTTTGTTAGCTATATAACATGCCCAAATCTTCCTTGATAGTTTGGACATACTTGCATCTAACAAACCAAAAGCCCCCTATTGCACCAAGACATGTTATGTACCAATGAATAAATCGTGTTCAATGTCCAGCTAGCTATTCTTTTTCTACAATCCTCTTAACAGTAATAAATTGGGCCCCCAATTTATGTTGACTTTGGGCCTTTACTGGCAAATATATATTTGCCAATGTAATATACACAGTATAGCTGCCCCCCCCATCCTCTCCATCACAACTAACAATGCCACCATCTCTCCCACCCCACACGCCAAAGTCCTGGGTGTCACCCTGGACTCCCATCTCTCCTTCCTACCCCACATCCAACTGCTATCTAGATCTTGCAGGCTCTGCAACATCTCCAAGATACGCACATTCCTCACCCCAGACACCACCAAACAACTCGTACACTCCCTCATCATCTCACGCCTGGACTATTGCAATTCCCTTCTCACTGGCCTACCCACACGAACGCTATACCCACTCCAGTCGATCCTACACTCAGCGGCAAGACTCATCCACCTCACCAACCCCTCCACATCTGCCTCCCCCCCGCCAATCCCTTCATTGGCTCCCGATTGCCCAACGCATTAAATTCAAACTGCTAACTCTGACCTACAAAGCCATTCACAACGCTGCCCCAAACTACATAACTGACCTGATACCCAAATACTACCCTACCCGTGCCCTCCGCTCCTCACAGGACCTCCTACTCTCTAGCTCCCTGGTCTCCTCCTCCCACGCCCGATTGCAGGACTTCTCCAGGACTTCCCGCATCCTCTGGAACTCCCTACCCCCAATCCATCAGACTTTCACCTACCCTCCTCATCTTCAGGCGCACCCTGAAAACCCTCCTCTTCAGGGAAGCCTACCCCAACCTCACCTAACACCCGACCTCACCTAACAACTAACCTCCTCCACTCCTCCCACCACTCCATCCCCCACAGCCATCTCCTCCTGTACCACCTTCCCCTCCCTCCTAGATTGTAAGCTCGAAAGAGCAGGGCCCTCGAACCCCTCGTGTAGTGTATTGTTACTGTCTTGTCTCATGTTCGGTCCCCCTTGCAGTAGTACAGTGCTGAGCATACTCTTTGGTGCTATACAAATACTGTATAATAATAATAATAATTCACCAATGTCATATACACAGTAGAACTGCAAGCATACATTCACCAATGCCAAATCCACAATAGAACTGCAAACATATATCTGCAAATGTTATATACACAATGGAGCCGCATGTAAAATTGCTATGGTGCACAAATAAATGCCACGACGGCTGTTGGAGGCGCTAGAGCAGCTGTCATACCAGAAATACGTCATGATGTTTGCAGAAGACGTTTGCACACACCCGGAAGTGGTAGTGGGGAGTGTTAGTGGATGGGAGTGTAGTTAGGAGAGTTTAGTGGTAATTTGCAAGTCTATTTTTTAGTTTTGTGAATTGTTCTTTTGTGGAATTCCAGACCACATCTGGACATGGCGAGATCGCTGTTCTCCACCAAGGAGCTGATCCTCATTTGCTGGGAAAACATTACTAATAATTGTTGTATTTTCAGTTGAAAACATGTCCAATTCCTAGATCCATTGAGGTACATAGCAAAGGTTCTTCCTAACTATACAGGTGGCACAGACACAAGCATACACCCAGGGCCACTGTTAGATATCATGGGGCCCCGTACAGCATACCTGACAGCCCCCCACCGCCAGAGAAAATATCCAAATAATATTTATGGTAAAAATACACTAAAAACATTATTAATTGACATAATCCCAACCATATTCCTGTGAAATCTAAATGATAAAACTGTACTGAGTTCATAAATAAAGCTGTGTGTAATTGAGGTCTTGGGGCTCATTCACATGGGTGCTGTGGCCTGTAGAGTGGGAATCAGTGGTTTGTTTTTGTGGCTGTCGCCGTTTGCAGGCAACCTATGTTACACAATGGAAATGCTGCAGGTCATAATGTGACCAGCATATGGGTGCAGGTGTACAGCCCTGAATACAGACAGTGAGCATTCAGGGCCACTTCCCTACGCCTTCACACCTGTCAGATGACAACCTGTGTTCATACAGCTGCTGTGTCCCCATAGTGTAACAGGTGGCTCCAGTCACACGAACAACCCACTCATTCATGCTGTACAGGCCAGAGGACCTGTGTGAATGGGCATTTTTGACTTTTTTTTTTCTCAGCTCATTAATTTCAATGGGCTGCCTAACGTATGGAAACATGCAAAAATACTGCAGGCATGTTATTGGAAAAGTGTGTTGCACCTATAGTAGTGTGGTGCCATGCGTTTTGGTGGCTGTGAATGCATCTGTGTTTAGTAGACATGTGGAGGTGCAATTAAGTTTTCATCATGGTACCTGCGCACATCTGCAGAGGGCATTGCATTTCTTTGCTGTGCTAGACAATGCGTGCTCTTGCATGCGTTTCTGCACCACAAATGGTGTGAACAAGTCCTAACGGCTAGTTCACACAATAGAAACAGTCTAGATGTGTTCCAGATGCGTTTTTGCATGCACTTTTTTGATGCATGTTTAGCGTGTTCCAGAGCATTTTGGATGCGTTTTTTGTGTGTTCCAGTGCATTCTGTATGTATTTTTGGTGTGTTCCAGTGCAGTTTGGATGCGTTTTTGACGTGTTCCAGTGCCTTTTTTTATGCATTCCAGTTAATTTTTTCCCCTCTCTTTTTCTAAAATTTAATTAGGGACATGTGCGTTTTAGTGCGTTCCAGGGCGTTTTACCGCGTTCCAGTACAGTTGTATGCATAAACAATGCAGCCTGTTTGACTTTTTTGGCAGCACCTGCAACACACTGGAACGGCAAGCGCTGATGTGAACTATGACATTGACAACCATATAACCTTCTTTCTGTGCGTTTTGGATGCAAAAAAAGCAACTGAAACACATGTAGCGTGAACTGGCCCTAAAGGTTATTATAGGTCAGGGAACGGGACTGACCAGGAATTGTGAATTCAATCAGATTAGTGGTGAGATACAATCAGGAATCATATAATAATGTGAGATCTGAGCTGAAGGTGATAGGAAATGAGACAGATTAACAAGATCAATAAATAGTTAAATAAAAAGAGTGGGGCGGGGATACATAGATTTGTAGATGGAACAGGTGATGACGGGGGGGGGGGGGGTCAAGTTGTATAAGGAGAAAGGTTTAAAAGCTCGTTCACACTTGACTTTATTTCTAACTCTTGCCAAACGCCCCCATAGCATTTGACAGATGTTTGGGGAGCATTTGAAGAGCGTAAAAAACGCTTCCCAAACGCCCTATGTGTGGTTTTGAGGCATGTGATAAGCATTTACCAAGCGTTAAAACTGCACCACAAATGCCTGTAATGAAGTTAAATGGTATTGACGCTCCGAAAATGCCTCACAACCACACCGCAAGCAGACGCCAGGCATTTGAGGAGCGGCACCATAGACTTGAATGGGAGGCTTCAATTCCTCCTGACTCTACATGAGGCGCCAGTTTTGCTGTGATGCAATGCTAACGCTTCAGTGTGAACAGCACTGTGTGCTGCCATGTGCAGAATTTTCATAGGCATTTGAGAAGCGTAAAAAACGCTTCCCAAATACCTGTCTGATGGCTGCTGACAAAGCTAGTGTGAACGCAGCCTTAGAGAAAATAAAGTTATAATGAAATATAAACAGAAGGAAAATTGAAAAATTCAAACTTGTCAGAAGACAAGGTAAGATTCACTCCCTTTCCACTTTCTTGTCAGTAGCCAAAATCTTCATTAATTGATCTATATTCCTGGCACTGACAGAACCCTGGAAATTGATCTCCATATTTTGGGCATTCACAAATGTCAAGGAGCTTACAATCTAATGCATAGGGTTGGGTCGAATGCATAGGGTTGACATAGATGGGTCGAAAATTGTCCGAAAAAGAAAACTCTCAATTTTTGCACCGTTAGTGGGTTAATTGGTCGGCCGTTTAATCGGGGTTTTGGCACATTTTTTTTTCTATTGGTAAAGTTGGAAGGAAGAAAAAGAATTCCATTCTGCTATTATATTTTACATGAAAAGTCTTGCGGTTACAACAATGTACAGTCAGGTCCATAAATATTGGGACATCGACACAAATCTAACATTTTTGGCTCTATACACCACCACAATGGATTTGAAATGAAACGGACAAGATGTGCTTTAACTGCAGGCTGTCAACTAATTTGAGGGTATTTACATCCAAATCAGGCGAACGGTGTAGGAATGACAACAGTTTGCATATGTTCCTTCCACTTGTTAAGGGACCAAAAGTAATGGGACAATTGGCTTCTCAGCTGTTCCATGGCCAGGTGTGTGTTATTCCCTCATTATCCCAATTACAATGAGCAGATAAAAGGTCCAGAGTTCATTTCAAGTGTGCTATTTGCATTTGGAATCTGTTGCTGTCAACTCTCAAGATGAGATCCAAAGAGCTGTCACTATCAGTGAAGCAAGCCAGCATTAGGCTGAAAAAACAAAACAAACCCATCAGAGAGATAGCAAAAACATGAGGCGTGGCCAAAACAACTGTTTGGAACATTCTTAACCACTTCCCGACCGGCCGTTGCATATAAACGGCCGGAGGGTGGCAGTGCAGGGTCGGGTGGCCGTTTATGAACAGCCTCCCCACACCCTGCTTGTGCGCGCTCCCTGGGAGCGCGCAGCACCGCGATCCGGTGCCCGCTGTGTCCTCCGGACACAGTGAAACACCGATCGTCGGACAGGACCTCTGTACGAGGTCCCGATCATGTGATCACTGATTGGCCAATCAGTGATCACATGCAAACTAGTAAGCAAGATGTCACTTGTGACATCATTGCTTACTACGTGTGAAATCTGTGAATGATCACAGAGGTCACATGGTACAAGGCTGTTGTAAATAGCCTCATACCATGTGACAAGGTGTGACCAATCACAGCTCACTCAGTACTTCTCAATGAGTGCAGGAATGCACACAGAGAGAAAGAGAAATGATTGCTTTTACATCCTATATGGGTGTAAAAGCAATCAGTGTAAAAAAAAGAAAAAAAAATCTTCATCACCCCCCACAAGTAGTACAGTGTCACCATGGAGACACTGTACTGCTAGGGTGACAGTATGTAAAAAAAAATAAATAAAAAATAATAATATAAAAAAAAAAAAATAAAAATGTAAAAAAAATGTTTAAAAATTATCATTTTTGGTTATAAACTAATTTGTTTTTTTTGTTTTTTTACTAAAACGATAACGGAATAAATTTTGGCCAAGATTTATGATGAAATATTATTTATTTGCAAAATTTTATAAAAAAACACTTTTGTTCAAAGTTTTTGGACTTTTTCATTTACATAGCAAAAAACATAAAAATCCCAGCGGTGAATAAATACCACCAAAAATCTGTCTCAAAAAAATGGTAAAAAATTAATTTGGGTACAGTGTTGCATGACTGCGCAATTGTCATTCAAAGTGTGATAGCGCTGAAAGCTGAAAATTGCCCTGGTCAGGAAGGGGGTAAAAGTGTCCGGTCTGGAAGTGGTTAAAAAGAAGGAACGCACCGGTGAGCTCAGCAACACCAAAAGACCCGGAAGACCACGGAAAACAACTGTGGTGGATGACTGAAGAATTCTTTCCCTGGTGAAGAAAACACCATACACAACAGTTGGCCAGATCAAGAACACTCTCCAGGAGGTTGGTGACTTTGACGCACATACACCTATCAAGAGAAGACTTCACCAGAGTGAATACAGAGGGTTCACCACAAGATGTAAGCCATTGGTGAGCCTCAAAAACAGGAAGGCCAGATTAGAGTTTGCCAAACGACATCTAAAAAAGCCTTCACAGTTCTGGAACAACATCCTATGGACAGATGAGACCGAGATCAACTTGTACCAGAGTGATGGGAAGAGAAGAGTATGGAGAAGGAAAGGAACTGCTCATGATCCTAAGCATACCACCTCATCAGTGAAGCATGGTGGTGGTAGTGTCATGGCGTGGGCATGTATGGCTGCCAATGGAACTGCTTCTCTTGTATTTATTGATGATGTGACTGCTGACAAAAGCAGCAGGATGAATTCTGAAGTGTTTTGGGCAATATTATCTGCTCATATTCAGCCAAATGCTTCAGAACTCATTGGACGCCGCTTCACAGTGCACATGGACAATGACCCAAAGCATACTGCAAAAGCAACCAAAGATTTTTTTAAGGGAAAGAAGTGGAATGTTATGCAATGGCCAAGTCAATCACCTGACCTAAATCCGATTGAGCATGCATTTCACTTGCTGAAGACAAAACTGAAGGGAAAATGCCCCAAGAACAAGCAGGAACTAAAGACAGTTGCAGTAGAGGCCTGGCAGAGCATCACCAGGGATGAAACCCAGCGTCTGGTGATGTCTATGTGTTCCAGACTTCAGGCTGTCATTGACTGCAAAGGATTTGCAACTAAGTATTAAAAAGTGAAAGTTTGATTTATGATAATTATTCTGTCCCATTACTTTTGGTCCCTTAACAAGTGGGAGGCACATATGCAAACTGTTGTAATTCCTACACCGTTCACCTGATTTGGATGTAAATACCCTCAAATTAAAGCTGACAGTCTGCAGTTAAAGCGCATCTTGTTCGTTTAATTTCAAATCCATTGTGGTGGTGTATAGAGCCAAAAATGTTAGAATTGTGTCGATGTCCCAATATTTATGGACCTGACTGTATCTATTTGTATCCAAATAAAAACATCTGTATCCGAAATGGATACAATGTTGCAACCGCAATACTTTTCATGTAAAATATAATAGCAGAGCTCTCTGCAAGGGACAGAAGTAAAAATGCCGGCCGTAGACGAAAATCAGACGATTTTTTTGCTGTTGGTGGTAACGTCGGCCTATTGAATGACCGATTTTTGGGATTTTTACATATACTAGGCCCAATTAACCTAACAGCATGTCTTTGGAGTGTTGGTAGAAACACACCCGTGCAGAGAAAGCATGAAAACTGAGATGCAGCCATGACTGGGATTAGAACTCATGACCCAAGTGCTGTAAGTTCTGAGTTCTAACCACTAAGCCACTGTAGGAGACAGAGTTTGAGCTGCAATGTAGAATAGTTATATTGTTTACAAATAATGATAAAGCGAGCGTTGGTCAAATTATATAGACTACTAAAATGATATTACACAAGATCAATATAAATCTAGGTATAGATATGAAGGTAGCAGCTAGCAATCAGGGTATTGGCAACAGTCCCAGAACAGAAATATGTTAAAATAATAGTGCAGTGCTATAAATACATGCTATCAATCATCAACGCATGTAAAATCCAAAAAGTGCAATAATTTATTTTAGGTACTTTTACAGTGCTGTCAATTTATGCAGTGCTTTACACATATATTGTACATTCACATCCGTCCCTAACCCTCAAGGGGTGTAAAATCTAAGGTCCTTAACTCACATTCATACACTAGGGCCAATTTGGACAGGAATCAATACACCTACCAGCATGTCTTTGGAGTGTGGGAGGAAACTGGAGTACTTGGAGGAAACCCATGCAAGCACAGGGAGAACATGCAAACTCCATGCAGGAGGTGCCATGGTCAGGAATCGAACCCATGAGCCATTTGGTTAGCAGATGTGCTAACCATTAAGCCACTGTGCTGCCCATTAATGATGATGTAAACTGGTAAATGGTGCTAAAAAAAGTTCATATAATCATTCCTGAATAATGGAATGTCCATCGTGTCAGAGTACCAACTCAGAGAGTGCCTATGAATGGCATGTGTGGTTTATCCATGACGAACAGTAGTGCATGAACTCGTGAAAAGTAAACCACCCTTGGGACGTGTGTATTACACTATTAAGCACCTTTATGGCTCCTGTGGCTGAGCTAATTCCTCCCCTTACCATTTTGGCACCCACCCTGATGGATGGATGGATGGATGGCTGGATCTGGATGACTAACCCATAGCTGCCAGCATACCGCTGCACCCCAAGATGTGTGATGTGTATAACCCATGTGCATTAATACCTTAACATAGAATAGTTACATGATTAAAGAGAAGGAAGCTATATCATTATATTGAGAACTTATATTTCAAATAATTTGGAATGTCTAGTTCTAAGTGTGAAAATGTTTAACATTTGAAAATAGAATGTATGACATTCATTAGTAAATGCATTAGTTGTCTGACCATTTTGGAGAAACAGCAAAAAATAAAAATAAAAAATTATAATATAGGTGTAGTTTTTATGTTACATTCTAAGTATTCTCCTATGCAAACAGGAAAATGCCAAAGCCCGCGCTTGTGCGCCATCTAGTGAACATATGCGGTATTGCACCTAAAAATGTGCCAGACGCGATTCCACATTTACTATTAGTAAAGTAGACGTTCGTCAATTGAGATTGCTAGACGCCTCTCAGAAGACTGACAGGTCTTGATTGATTTACCTGAGTCTGCCTGAATGTTCAGAGTCTGCTGGTAGACTCAAGTCTTAGTAAATCAGGGCCTTGGGGTTGATTTAAAGTGATATATTTGTATACCAGTACAAAGATGGGCACAGTGGTTACTTATGGTGGCAAAAAGGAGTGATAAAGTACTCGTAAAACAAGTACAAGGCATGAGTTAAAAAAAATTCAAAATACCATAATTGTTATTCTTTCAAAAAGTTGTGGAATCCAAACAAGAATCGACTTAAGAGTCAATATTGAAGAACATATCACCATGGATAGACAAACAAGACAAGACAACAGGCAATAACAAATAAACGTCCAGGCGCTTGTATGAAGTCACAAATGGGCAAACCCTGGTGGAACACTGTTTACCTCCCGACTTTGATGATTCCTTGCTTTATACATTTGGAGTCCACCTACGCTCTTAGGTCCCTTTTCAACCACAGGACCTAGCTTCCCCTCGGGGCCACATTTACATTTGAACACATAATATAGACTATTAACATTTTTTTTTTTGGCGTTATTTGTGCAGAACGAATGTACATGCACTTTCACTGGGCAAATGGCTATGGTAATTTTTTATACATCAACCTTGTTGTGCTAAGGTCTTTAGTAGAATCAATTTTACATTTGCCTTGCAAGAGGTGACAAATAGAAACTGACCTTTCATGCATAATACAAACATTATAGACAATATTTGTGTTTTTTGCATGAATGCTGAGATAAGGATTTTATTTTATAAATAGACCCAAACGTTTTCTGTGCATATGGGCTGATGCTAAAAAAAAATCAAGTGACTAGTGTCCAGCACTACATCACGCATGAAGGTCAATGTGTGGGCCATCAGCTTTGCGCAATCCACCACACATTGGTCGAAATTAGGAGCATGCCCCAACATTGTCAGGCATGCATACACGCATGTTGGGGCCATACAAACTACTGCGTACCATGCCTTGCCATCAGGATTTGGACCATTCAACTGGAGTGCCAGAAAGACTGTCTACATAGCAGAACCAGAGACAGCAAATATAGACTAGAGCAAGACTCCAAGGTACTTATTTGTGTGGTCCATGAACAAGGGAGCAAAATGGTCATAAAACCAAGGTTTAAACAAGTGGATACCGTCTGGCCAGACATGAGCCTAACAAAATGGAAGAAACTCCTGACACGAGGCCCGGCCTGCAAAGTTTAATTGCATACTAAATTGATTTTTTCTGAGGCAGGTCCTGGCAAAACATTGCCACTGCTTTGAATCCAGAAAGCACCCTCCAATGACAGACCAGTTAGAACTGCTCGGCAGTATGAAGCAGGACCCATCACCCAGAGGTTCACTTATAGGCTCAGAGACACAGCTAACAGCGGTCACAGTAAGATCTACGAGCACACCCGCTTGAAAAAAAAAAAAAAAACAAGTCACCCAGAACTGAGACCTGGTTCAAAACAATCAGTTGAAGATTCTATAAAGAAAATGCTCTGAAGTCAACACAGTTGAGAAAGACATCCATCCTCCAAAGTGTTTCAGCTAGAGAAAGCATCAAAAACAAAGGTTCCTATGACTATAATACTGGTCAGTTAAGTAGCAGACCAGGGTTGTTTAACACCAAAGCAGCTATTTCAGCTGTTGTTGATGAAATTAACAACAGGCGCACTAGCTGGGCAACAATGAGAGGACCCCCAACATAGGAATGGCTTTACAGGTGGAGGCCACTGACATTTTTTTCCCTAATCGTCTTTTCTGACTGTTTTTCACTAGCATTTGGCTAGGGTCGGTGTCACTACTGGCAGCATGATGCGATACTTAGACCCAACAGAGGTTACACAGTCCAACTCCTCCAGAATGGCCCATCAATACGTGCCATTGACAGAAGGTTTTGCTGTGTCTCCCAGCAGTCTCAGGAGCATGGAGGAGATTTCAGGAGACAAGCAGTTACTCTAGGACAGCTGCAAAGGGCCGTAGAAGATCATTACCCATCAGCAGGATTCGTGCAAGGGATTCCTCTTTGCACAAAGGAGCAGATACTGGTCCTGCTGATGGTAGGAGATCTACAAAATGACTTCCAACAGGCCACTGGCGTGAATGTCTCTGACCAAAAAATCAGAAACACTTCATGAGGGTGGCCTGAGAGCCCAATGCCCTCTAGTGGGCACTGTGCTCATAGCCCAGCACCATAGTGCTTGATTGGCATTTGCCATTGAACACCAGAATTGGCAGGTCCCCCACTGGTGCCCGCCCCCATGCTTTTCACAGATGAGAGCAGGTTCACCCTGAGCACATGTGACAGACCTGAAAGGGTCTGGAGAAGCCGTGGAGAATGTGATGCTGCCTGTAACATAACTAAATGTAGCATGGTGGTGGGTCAGTGATGGTCAGGGGAGACATATCCATGCAGGGACACACAGACCTCTACATGCTAGACAATGGCACCCTGACTGCCATTATGTATCGGGATGAAATTGTCAGACCATACGCTGGTGTAGTGGGTTTTGGGTTCTTCCTGGTGCACAACAATGCCTGGCCTCATGTGGCGAGAGTATACAGGCAGTTCCTACAGGATGAAGGAACGGATACCATTGAATGGCCCCCACGCTTCCCTGACCTAAATTCAATAGGGATATCATGTTTTGGTCCATCCGATGCCACCAGGTTGCACCTCAGACTGTCCAGGAGCTCAGTGATGCCCTGGTCCAGAACACTATCCACCCATTAGGAGCATGCCCCGACATTGTCAGGCATGCATATAGGCACATTGAGGCTATACAAACTACTGCATACCATTTTGAGTTGCTGCAATGCAATTTCAGCAAAATGGACTAGCCTGCTGAGTCATTTTTTCACTTTGATTTTCGGGGTGTCTTTGATGAAAATAAAAATTATCAACCTGCAGAGTACTGAATTCAAACGATGGGGCATCCTTATGTTCCAAACACATTACCCAGTTCATATCAGTATAAATATCCAACATGATATTTTTCCCCATTGATATCTGATATGTTTTCAAAGTGTTCCTTTAATTGTTTTGAGCAATGTATATTTTACTGATTCTATAGGTGACAGTAAGAACAGAATGACAGGCAGCCTATCATTCTGTCCATATGGTCTTTGCTCTGTTCTTCCGGTCACCCATAGAAATAGAACCTAGAAATGTATATTTTTTTTTTTAAGAACTTTTGTTCCTGATGTTTTTTCTGAACAAAGGAGGGGGGTCATTTATATGGAAAGCTGCTGAATGCAAGCCATCCAGCACTATTGAGGGTTGTCATGGTTATCAATTGGAAACCCACATACAGTGTCTCATATCCATTTTCTCAGAAGCAGAACGTGCAGATAATGACCGTGCAGCCAGCTTGGTGGGCGTGGCCGGTGCTCTATCTACTCCGCTGGCCGAGCAGTGTCCTCACGTGACGTTGTGTGGAGTCAGCTGACCGTGCTCGGGGTGAATCAAGTTTTCACAGTTATTCATTTTAGCTCTGCTTTCCTGAATGATGCTGCCAAATGACAAGAAAGGGAATATTACTTATAAGCTATTGCTATTAAGACCAACCTGGATTCGAGTGTGAAGGAGATTGGATTGGGAGAAATAAAGAAACTATACCTACCCATATAACCATAGGGGAAAGGCATGTTTGACCTAAATATCTATAGGTCAAATCAAGGAGGGTGTTATGCCGCCTGGCAGAGTCTCTAGCAGCCCACCGCACGGACGCTCCCAGGGCGCGGGGTCTAAGTCCCAGCCTGCTGTTCACCAGGGCCCCTGATGGTGGGGATGGACTTGGTGCAGACTGAAACCAGGTCGCGACCCCCGAGTGCGTCCTGCGGTGGTAGAGAATACTGACAGGGGAGTGCAGGAACGGAATCTACTTTGGAAGAGGCAGACAGATACACAGGTCTGATCCAAACCGGATGGATGGATGGATGGATGGATACGGTATGCGTGGTCAGACAGGCCGGGTCGGTATTATGCGGGCAGCGAGGTACAGAGGAGCGAGCTAAGAATGGTCAGGTCACAAGCCAGGTTCAGCAGGATGCGGGCAAATACAGTACCAGGGATCAGACAGAAGAGTAGTCAGGCAAGCCAGGGGTCAAACAGGAGAGAGCAGGATCAGGAACAAGCAGAGGTCGGCAACGGAGTATACAGCAACACAGGAACAGGATACAGGACACAGGATACAAGACCAAACGGCAACTAACATACCTGTTCCTACGTTTAAATAGCCCGCCTCCCGCTGTCATTGGTGCCAGGCGCGAGTCCGTGATCCCGAGTGCGCATGCGCGAACCCCGCCGCTGCCATGCGCGGCCAGGTCCTACCGCCCGCCGGGTAGAGAGAGTTGGTGTTCTGCGCATGCGCCGCCCGACGCGATGCCGCAGAACACCTGGATCCTGACATTGCCCCCCCCCTACGGGCAGCCGCTGGATGCCCAACAGTTCTCTCTTGCGTGGGTGGTTGTCAAAAAAATCCCGAATCAATCTAGAGGCATGAATGTTCTGGGAGGGTTCCCATGAGTTCTCCTCTGGACCATACCCTTTCCACTTAATGAGAAACTGGGTCTGACCTCCCCTCTTCCTACAGTCTAGAATTGTCTCAATTTCGAATTTCTCCTCCCCATCAACGTTTATGGCGTCAGGAGGCCTGGATCTCCGGTTCGGGAATGGGTCCGGTGCCGCGGGTTTCAACAGAGATACATGAAATACCGGGTGTATTCTAAAGGATTCCGGGAGTACGAGCTCGTACGCCACTTCGTTAACCTTCCTCTTTACCTGGAATGGGCCCATAAATCTCGGTCCCAATTTCCGTGATGGGCATGTCATCTTAAGGTTTGTTGTGGCCAACCAGACCTGGTCCCCTGGGTGTAACATAAGCTCCCCTCTTCTCCTTTTGTCAAAGGCTTTCTTACTGGCCTTCAGGATCGCCTCTTGTAAGACCCTATTGTTTGCAGAAAGGAAGTGCAACATGTCCTGTGTAGCTGGCACCGAACTCTCAGGAATTGTGTCAGGTAAAAAGGTCGGGTGGAAGCCGTAATTGGCAAAAAATGGGGATTGCTGAGTAGTCGAGTGGCTAGCATTGTTGTAAGCAAATTCGGCCAGTGGTAAAAGAGTTAGCCAATCGTCCTGAAGAAATGATGTGTAACATCGGAGATATTGTTCCAAGGTCTGGTTTGTACGTTCGGTCTGTCCATTGGTCTGTGGATGATATGCCGAGGAGAGAGATAACTTGATTTCCAAGGTCTCGCATAGTGCCTTCCAAAATTTGGAGGTGAACTGGGCACCCCTATCCGAAACTATATCCTTAGGAATTCCATGGAGTCTCACCACCTCTCTCACAAAGATTTGCGCTGTCTCCGCAGCGGATGGTGCGTCTTTGAGAGGCAAGAAGTGGGCCATCTTGGATAGGCGGTCCACAATCACGAAAATGGTGGTATGGTCTTGAGATGGAGGAAGTTCCACAATGAAGTCCATTGAAATCATTTCCCATGGTCTGTTAGGTATGGGTAAGGGTCGCAGGAGCCCCCAAGCCTTGTTCCTGGAAGGCTTATTCCTTTGACAGACCGCGCAGGTCTTTACGTAAGCCTCGCAATCTTTGGACATGCTGGGCCACCAGAACATACGTTGTAGAAGTTCCAACGTCTTCCGGGTCCCGAAGTGCCCAGCCAGGGGATGGTCATGGCAATGACCCAAGACCGTGGTGCGAGATTCGTCAGGTACCAAGATTCGTTCTCCTTTCCACCATAATCTGTCTCTATTCTGTAGTGGCACCCCTGGAACATTTGGAGCCCCTATGGATGCTGCCTGTAGTTGGGAACGTAGCTCAGTCTGTAATGCCAAAAAATTACCAGACGACAGGATGGTGTCAGGTTTGTGGGCCTCCTTTGGGTCTTCGAACATCCGCGAAAGAGCATCTGGTTTCGTGTTCTTTGATCCAGGCCTATAAGTAATATGAAACACAAACCGAGAGAAAAAAAGTGCCCACCTAGCCTGTCTTGGTCTCAAGCGCTTTGCCGTTCTTAAATATTCAAGGTTCTTGTGATCCGTAAAAATCAATATCGGGTGCACGGCTCCTTCCAGCAAGTACCTCCATTCCTCCAACGCTGCCTTGATGGCAAGGAGTTCTCGGTCCCCTATGTCATAGTTCTTTTCAGCCGAAGACAGTTTCCTGGAGAAAAATGCCACGGGATGCATCAGTTCCTTGATGCCCTTCCTTTGGGAAAGCACAGCCCCAACCGCGTTTTCGGATGCATCCACCTCCAAGATGTAGGGTAGTGAAGAATCAGGATGGCTCAATACTGGGGCCTCGGTGAATAACCTCTTTAGGGACTCAAAAGCTTCCTGCGCCTCAGATGTCCACTTGAAACGCACTCCCTGCTTGGTAAGTTGCGTGATGGGGGATACTAGGCCTGAAAAGTTCCTAATGAATTTCCGGTAAAAATTGGCAAAGCCAATGAACCGCTGAACCCCTTTTTTATCTAACGGCACCGGCCATTCCAGAACTGCGGAGATCTTCTGTGGATCCATCGCTATTCCAGTAGTAGAAATAATTAAGCCTAAGAAGGGGATACTGTGCTGCTCAAAACTGCATTTATCTGCCTTTGCGTATAACCCATGCAAACGGAGCCTTTCCAGTACTACCCTGACGTGACCCCTATGCTCCTCCAGAGATGCAGAAAAAATTAAGATATCATCAAGATAGATGACCACAACAATATCCAAGAAGTCCCTGAACACATCGTTAATAAAGTGCTGGAAGGTGGCGGGGGCGTTACACAGACCGAAGGGCATTACCAGGTACTCGAAGTGCCCGAACCTAGTACAGAAGGCAGTCTTCCACTCATCTCCCTCCCGAATACGGACCAGATTGTAAGCCCCCCTCAAATCCAACTTCGTAAAAACAGATGCAGTCCTGAGTCGCTGAAACAGTTCTGGTACTAAAGGAAGTGGGTAACGGTTCTTTACCGTGATCTTGTTAAGCTCCCTATAGTCCACACAGGGCCTTAAGGATTTATCCTTCTTCTCAACAAAGAAAATACCCGCCCCGGCCGGGGACGTGGAGGGGCGTATGAACCCCTTCTGAAGATTTTCCTCAATATATTCCTTTAGTACCCCCAGTTCCTTTTCTGACAGAGGAAAGATCCGCCCGAAAGGTACCTCAGATCCCGGGAGCAGATCGATTGGACAGTCGTAGGCCCTATGCGGAGGAAGATTGTCAGCTCCCCGCTTACTAAATACGTCAAGGTATTGATGGTAAACTGAAGGGACGAGTTGTGTCAGCTCCATGTCAGTATCTACGCAGAATAGTGTGCGTGGGACCTCCGGCTCATGTGGACAACAATGCTCTTGGCAGTATGGAGAGCCGAACCGGAGGGTACCGGCTTTCCAATTAATCTGGGGGTCGTGGGCTCGTAGCCACGGAAGCCCCAGAATAATTGGAAACAGAGGGGAGGAGATAGCATTCAAACACAGGAATTCCCGGTGAGTCTCGGATATAGTCACACAGAGAGGCGGGGTCTCCCGATCCACCACCCCAGACTTGATCCGAGATCCATCGGCTAGGAAAATATTAAACCCACATTCTTTAACCTGTAAGGGAATCTGGAATCGAGCCGCGAAGTCCAGATCCACAAAACAGCTACAGGCCCCGGAATCAATGATCGCTGTTGCCGTCACGACCCTTCCGGGGAGCTGGAATGAAATGGGTACCGCTAAATAATTGACATTGTGACTGGCTGTGGTAGGTGTGGCAGAGTAAACAGAAGTGCACTTACCAGCCTTCACCGGACAGGAACGTACCATGTGGCCAGGTTCCCCACAGTAGAGGCACAGGTTGTTGCAGCGGCGTCTTTGACGCTCTTCAGGTGTTAGGGAGGGACGAGCTAGCCCAACTTGCATTGGTTCCGGCGTATCCAGGGGTTCTGGATTGCGATTCCCAGTAGGGCTACTGACTGGTCCTGGAGCATGGGGAAACATCCAAGCAGGCCTCAGGCCCTGGCCTGACCTCTCCATCCTGCGTTCCCGCAAGCGTCGGTCGATCTGAATAGCCAGGGTCATGAGATTTTCTAGTGTGGCTGGTATGCCTACCCTGGCTAGTTTGTCTTTCAGGGACTCAGACAGGCCTATGCGGAACTGGTTGCGCAAGGCAGCGTCGTTCCATTGCGTGTCTCCCATCCACCGCCTGAACTCACCCGCATACTCCTCTGCAGGCCTACGACCTTGCCTGAGAGACTGAAGGGCCGATTCAGCTGATGCTGCTCGTTCGGGATCATCGTAAAGGAGGCCCATCGCTTCAAAAAATGCTGCCACAGATTCCAGCTGAGGTGGTTGCTGGATCTCTAATAGTCGATGCGCCCATTCTTGGGGTTCATCCAGTAGCAAAGAAATAATAAACCCCACCTTCACGGTTTCTGTCGCGAATGTACGTGGCTGGAGCCTAAAGTACAACAGGCAGGCATTACGAAATGCTCTGAACTTGGTGCGATTCCCACTGAATCGTTCTGGGACAGGAACATGAGGTTCTGGCATAAGTGTAGGTGTAGGTGCTGCTTGTCCGGCCAGGGTTTCAGGGGTACCACTGGCCGGAGCTGAGGGACCATGATCTTGGGGGGCCGAAATAATGGTGGTTAGGGTCTGGATCCGACCATCCAGGTGATTATAGCCCTCCTCCAGCGCCCTTACCGCCTGAGTAAGAGCCGCCAGATGCTGGCACATATTTTCCAGGGGGGATGGTCCTCTTCCAGGTTCCGTCATTTTTGGCCGTTTGGTACTGTTATGCTGCCTGGCAGAGTCTCTAGCAGCCCACCGCACGGACGCTCCCAGGGAGCGGGGTCTAAGTCCCAGCCTGCTGTTCACCAGGGCCCCTGATGGTGGGGATGGACTTGGTGCAGACTGAAACCAGGTCGCGACCCCCGAGTGCGTCCTGCGGTGGTAGAGAATACTGACAGGGGAGTGCAGGAACAGAATCTACTTTGGAAGAGGCAGACAGATACACAGGTCTGATCCAAACCGGATGGATGGATGGATGGATGGATACGGTATGCGTGGTCAGACAGGCCGGGTCGGTATTATGCGGGCAGCGAGGTACAGAGGAGCGAGCTAAGAATGGTCAGGTCACAAGCCAGGTTCAGCAGGATGCGGGCAAATACAGTACCAGGGATCAGACAGAAGAGTAGTCAGGCAAGCCAGGGGTCAAACAGGAGAGAGCAGGATCAGGAACAAGCAGAGGTCGGCAACGGAGTATACAGCAACACAGGAACAGGATACAGGACACAGGATACAAGACCAAACGGCAACTAACATACCTGTTGCTACGTTTAAATAGCCCGCCTCCCGCTGTCATTGGTGCCAGGCGCGCGTCCGTGATCCCGAGTGCGCATGCGCGAACCCCGCCGCTGCCATGCGTGGCCAGGTCCTACCGCCCGCCGGGTAGAGAGAGTTGGTGTTCTGCGCATGCGCCGCCCGACGCGATGCCGCAGAACACCTGGATCCTGACAGAGGGTGCTGTTGGAGGGTGATTTCTTTTCAAATCTTTTTTATTGAATTTCAACAAATATTTTCTATTTTGATACATTTCTATCTTGATATGAGTACAAGCAAATCTTAGTTTAACAATGATAGCACACTCATAAGCCTGAAAAAGCATTCACATATTCGGCCTAATCGGCCAACTTAGGTATGCTTGGACATAACAAATCAGCAAATCCATATTTAGCATCAAACAATATTTATAACAATTTAGGCATATAATACCAATATAATGCACATAGTGCCATCACAAATATCCCAGAAGCGCGGATCAATATATAGTCCGACTTCCAGATAATACTGAATCAAAAAGAGATGAAGAGAAAATAAAAGAGGAGAAGAGGAGGATAAAGAGTTAGGTCTGATATCTTTTTGATTTGTGATCTGTTAACTCCTAACTGATATACCATCATCCGTGGTTGTATGTATATTGTAATCCAATCTTATATATTCACATTATGTAGCATAAACATTTCTTTCCAACAAGACCATCTAAGGTCAAATAACCCCATGTGCTGGGAGGAAATGGCAACGGCCTTCTCGTAAATGTAATGGGAATGCACTCTATAAATAACTTCTGATATAGTAGATGATTTCCAAGCAGCAGCAATTGAGAGCCTGGCAGCAATTAGTATATGGCCAATTATCGTTCTGAAGTGCACGGGAAAAAGGTTTAAGGTAATGTTGAGTAGTGCCAGGTGAGGAGCTGGACTAGTAGTCATTCCGGTCAGCCGTGAAATTAGCACAAAAATGTCTTGGCAAAATGTGTGTAGATAAGTGCATTCCCACATAATATGTAGTAGATTGCCCTCTTTGCCACAATTCCTCCAGCATAATGGTGATATGTTGGTGTACATTTTAGTTTATATGGGGTAAGGTAGCAACGGTACAGAATTTTTAGAGAACAATCCCAGTGGTTAGTACATTTGGTAATACTCATAGCAGCGTTCCATTCATCTCGGGTAAACGATCTTTGCAGATCCCTTTCCCATCTACCTATGCAATTCAAAATGGAAGTATCATTTTCATAGTGTAGAAACTTGTAAAACCATGAAATACCTTTTTTAATCTATCAGGATTGGATAAATCATGCCAGATTTTGGAGTCTATTTTTATCCACTTCCTCGGATTTGCTAGGTGATAATCTCTAATTTCTAGAAAAGGGTATATGCCACTTCCCGGCACAGTATCTCCTATCTCGGTACTATATCCCAAGTCCCTTAAAGGACTTGTATTAAGATTAGGGATAAAGTGTTCATACGCTAATAAAGGTATATCCATTCTAAGCTTGGGAGAGGAAGGGATTATTTTGTTCAGGCCTATTGTCCACGCTTCGAGTTTTGCTGAAATAGAAGGAAGAAATGTATTTAAAAGTTTAGGCGTAATAGTTCTGGCTAACAGTAAGACTTGAAGGGATCTATTGGGGACTACACTCTGCTCTATTTGTACCCATGATTTATCCGAAGGCATGAACCACACTGGAAGTTGGTCTAAAAGGGCTGCATAATAGTAGGTAGAGAGTACTGGTAAACCCATACCTCCATTAGATTTATGCTTAGTGAGAGACAGGAATGGGACCTGCCATTTCTTCCCCTTCCATATATATCTTTTTAATGTTGCTTTCAACTTCCTGAAGTAGGTATGAGGGATAAGGATCGGAATCGTTATAAAATAGTACAATATTTTGGGAAATATAAACATTTTTAAAGCTGCTATTCTACCTATCCAAGAGATTTCAAATTTTTCAAGTCGTTGCAGTTCCACTAGGATCGACTGGTATAATTTTTCATAGCTATCTTTAAATGTGTTAGAAGACAGGGGAGATATGCATATACCCAGATAATCTAATTTCAAAGGGCCCCTTGCCACGGCTATAGGTAGAGCGCAGGATTTTGTTATGTTGAGTTTATAGTAAGAAACTGCACTAAATGCTTGCACAGTGGCTGAGATTTCTGTTAATGAATTAAAGGTAACAGTAAGAATGACATCTGCAAATTGTTTTATGAGAATTATTCGCTATTTGGATGCCGGAAAACCGTGGATTGATTCTAATTGCGGTCGCTAAGGGTTCCATCATCAATGAGAAATTAATAAGAGACAACCCTGTCTTATTCTATTGGTGACACTAAAAGATTCTGATAGGGCGTTAGATGTAAACACTTGTGAGGTGGCCGACTTAATATACCCACAGATTGCAAAGTTATTTAAAGTAGCGTCTAGATACTTCCAGTGAACTCTATCGAAGGCTTTTTCAGCATCCAATGCTAAGAAAACGGCCTGCGATCCACGAGTTTCAACCAGCCTCATCAGATTGAGTATTCTACAAGTGCCATCTGATGCTTGTCTACCCTTGATAAATCCTACTTGATCAGCTTTAATGAGGAAGGGAGTTTTATTTAACAGGCAGGTTGCTAAGATTTTGGCGTATATTTTAAGGTCCGTATTTAGCAGGGATATGGGCCTGAAATTTTGAGGGCGGTCCGGAGTCTACCCTGGTTTAGGTAAAGTGACAATGATTAGCCTTTAACATCACAGGGGGAAATGATGCCATGGTCACAGCTTCATCAAAAGTTCTTTTAAGATGGGGCAGTAATGTATTTGGAAATTTTTTTTATAATATTCAGCAAAGAAACTGTCTGCCCCCAGTGATTTCCCTTTTGTTAATGCTTTAACAGCAGCTATTATTTCACTCTCCATAATAGGTTGATTAAGCTCCTCTAACTTTTGGTTATCTAGTGTAGGCAGCGGCAAATTCTCAAAGAAACAGGGGAGAGCTGTGTCTGTCTCCCTCCACATGTCACTGCAGGTCCGGAGAAGAGCAGGGACTGGCGCCATTTTGGGAGGAGGGGACACCCACCAGAGTGAAGAACTCCATCAGTTTGCAGGGTCCCTCCTTTATCCTTTGTTTCCCAAAGCCTCCGGTGATGTGCCCCACACTATCAGGGTGCAGGCTGCGATATGGGCGAGGTTTCCTGCTGTCGCTGTAGAATGTGACGACAATCGGCGGCTCCCGGAGCTCTCCTACAGTACGACCATAACAGTCTGTGGCAGGTCAAGTCCCCCCCCCAATAAGGGTGATTCTAACATGGCAGGAAGATGCATGAATGTTTATAAGAGCAGAGTTACCTTGTAAAGAGGAATTTATACATTAAAAGAGGTGTCTGGACACTGGCACTGGCTTTGATGGGCATGTCCCCTAGGTATACTGTTAGCAGTACAAAAAACCCACTCAACCCACTCTTGAGAAATACCCACTCAACCTTTATTAGGAAGCAACCTATTTTAGCAAGCAAAAAAGCAACAGAAAGAGAGGGGGACCTGGGTCCTGTAAAAGATACAGAATTTACAGGTAAGACAAAATTCCTATTCTTTAAATCAGTACAGTACAAGTCTGGATATTTATAGACCCTGGGGCAACTGCAAGCAAACAACCATGCCAACAGGCTTAACAAAAATAACAGGGTCAAAGACCTAACTCAGAGTGCAACTGAAAGAATCTTGCAGCTGACGGCTGCATCCAAAGAGGCCTGTGGATATCCAGGTGGTAAATTTTTTTAGAAGATATAAACCGAAGACCAGGTGGCAAAAGGAAAAGGCTTTTGATGCCGTTATCTTAGCCAGCTAGCAATAGGAGGATTTAGAAGCAGGGTGACCAGACGTGAAATTAAATGTATTTATGAAGCAAGTAGTGTGTGAGTAACCTCTTTACAGCAGAGAAAAAAACACTGGGATACATAACCATAAGTCCAATAAACCAGTCTTTATCAGGTATGTCAAGACTTCAGAAAGCTTCCTTTCACAGATGCAGCTCCTCCAGAGAGACAGAAGAAATCTTGAATCAAGACAAACACTCACAGTGGAGGGCGCCATCTAAGTGTAGCATTAAAACATTTGTATGATCATAACAAACTGGAAACGCACATGAAAGGAGTTTGTGGAGGCTTAAAGAGCATAAGAAATCAAGGTATACAGGTAGCCCTGTAGCAGAGACATCCAGTCCAGGGATTGCGACGCAGTGCTGCTGGCCGTGTAAGCATAGGCAACTCAGAGAGCACTTCCTGGTTGGGAGGAGACTCTAGAGGAACCCAATGGTCAGGTCCGGTGGGAGCCCTGGTGGTGTGGCTACACATTTCAAGTTGTTCCTGCCGCTTTGTCAAACCTGTCTACTGTTAAACAGAGGAATGAATATATATATATATATTCCTCTTGTGTTAGTTTCCTGTTACCATCTCTTATGTTAATGGGTCGGTTTTGACCCGTGTCTTAAATTAGCTGTAAAAATACACTAAAAATTATCTATCATCCAATTTGTTTTTCATCTCTTGGTTACCTTGTTAGGCTTCCTTATCCATGAAAATATTGGTTTTAATATTTTTGGTGTGGGCCCCTGGGCCTTTTTTTTGTCAGTATACCCCTCGATTTCAATTAAAAAACAATGTAAAATGAACCTCAAGAGAATCCTATAAATAAATAAAAGGTTGTTATGTCACCTGACTATTACTGAGGGGATTTAGAACACATCTCTGAAATAAATTTGTTTTGTTTATTTTTTCATTTTAATATTAACTATAGTAACATCTATGGTGTTACGGGTCAATTTCGACCCATATATATATATATAATTACTTCAAAAAGGCAAAAAAGTCTCTCTTTTTCAGCAATAGAACTTTAGTACAAACACAAAATGAAAAACAGAATATATATATATATATATATATATATATATATATATATATTATATATACATACATATACACACACACACACACATATTTATATAACATAAATATAACAAAATATAGATTTGCAAGGTCAAACAAACAACAACCAATCAAGCAAATCAATTACTTGTTCCAACACTAATAAAAAACAAAATCCGAGTAAAATTCTGTGTGCAAGAACATGTATGTGTTTGTGTTTATCTGCATGTGTGGCAAAAAGTGACACTTTTAGTGTGTTCTTTGCAGAGATATTTGTTGCAGTTGAAGCACAGTACATTTGTCTTTCTGTCCTTACTGCTTGGGCAGACCTGACATCTCTTTCTTTTAGAATCAGGTGGCCTGAGTGGGGTTGTAGTTGTGGCTGTTGTGGATGATGTTGAGGCAGGGCTGGCTGAGGAGGATGCTGGCGTGGACAAAGTGCTAGGTGACCTCTGCAGCTGTCTGACCAAGACTGCAGCATCTGGGTCTCGGGGCACCCGTTCCCTTCGCTCAATGTGTGGCTTGACAAGGGATTTTGCCAGCTCCTCAAGAAACATTCTCCGCTTGTTTTTTTGGTTTAGTTCCATCCTTGGTGGATGTGGGTCCACAACACAAATGCATTATATGCAGACACATCAAGGATGTTGTAAAACACAACCATTGGCCATCTCCTGGTCATTCGCTGGCAAGTGTAGGTGGCAGTCAGCTTGTCCACTCCTCCTTTCTTTTTGTTATAGTCAAGGATAATTGTGGGCTTTTTGTCACTTCCTGCATCTTTGTGAAGAGTAGACACAAGTATCACATTCCGTTTTTTTTTTTTGGACAATATGAGACAACAGTGATGGTGTCTGTAAAAGCAAACTTTGTGGACAGTGCAGCCCTGTCCTTCACCTGCAAGATTTCAGCAGGCAGCTCAGGTTTATTTTTCTTCACTGTGCCCACCATGGTAAGTTTCCTCCTGAGAAGTTCTTGTCCAAGATCATAGCTGGTAAAAAAATTGTCACAAGTGATATTGTGACCCTGCAGTCTAGTAGTCATATCGAGGACCACACGTTTTCCTTGGTTTTTCTCAGGGATGCCACTTGCATCTGTAGATTCCAGGCATAGCTGGTTTTTGCATCACAGGCTGCCCAGATTTTTATGCTGTACTTCCCTGGCTTACTGGGTATGTATTGCCGGAGGGGCATTTTCCTCGGAAAGGGACAAGACGTTCATCCACTGTCACCACTGGCCCAGGGTTGAAAATCAGTGAAAGGAGTTGCACCCATCTCTCCCAGACATCCCTGATGGGGGCAAGCTTGTCAGATCTTGCTCTGGTATCTCTGTTGTCAAATCTGAGGACCCTTGATATCATTTGAAAGGTCTGAAGTGACATTGTTGCCCGGAAAATATTTCTGCCTGTCGATGTGTCCCACAGAGTATCAGTGGCCTCATTGCAGGATCTGTACACTCCAGCAAAAGAAGAACACCAATATAGGCATCCAGGTATTCCTCATCAATGTCTTTCCACATTATGCCATGGACTTTTTTTCCTTCAAGGTTTGTCATAGCAATGATGACTCTTTTTAGTGACCATGGCATAAATAGCTGAAAACATGTCTTGATGTCACTGACTCTCATCACAGCAAACCTTGTGATTTCAGGGGTCATTTTGATGACATTTGCAGCAGTTGCCCTGCCATGTACATCAGGAGGTACTGAGCTCCATCAGATCTTACCATTTTTGGACTTGAATATTTCAGCGGGAGCAGCTTCAGCACCGGTGGCCTCCTCATCAGACTCATCAGATGTGTCTGTGTCTTCTGGATGATACTCCACATTGTCTTCCTCCTCAGAAACCTGCTCATCCAAATCACTATGCTCCTCTGTGTCTTCTCCCTCATTTTCACCAAAAATATTATCTAGAACTTGGCTCAATGAAAATCTTCTTCTCATTTTTGCATGCTACAAATTGGAGATGTGCACTCTGCAAGTTTCCAATTCTATACTGAATTGGCCTCACATGTCTGGACATGCCTGTCTTTGTTTGGTTTTTGTGCAGGTATACTGGAAAACAAGGCAAAATGAGAATCCCCTAAAGCTCACATGATTGGGAGAGGAGCTGGCTGTCAGTGTGCTGGTTGACAGTGAACTTAGGATTTCAGTTTTTTGGGTATGTCTCTACCAGCTTTTCCCATCTAGATAGTGAAATTTTTGCCCATTCTTCTTTGCCAAACTGCTCAAGCTCTGTCAGATTGGATGGAGAGCATCTGTGAACAGCAATTTTCAAGTCTTGCCACAGATTCTTAATTGGATTTAGGTCTGGACTTTGACTGTTAGAAACACCTGAATATGCTTTGATCTAAACCATTCCATTGTAGCTCTGTATCACATACCTGGTGATGGAGGCCAATGGAGAGAGGGCTTCCCTTGCGGTTAAGTTCCGGACTCCCCTGAGAGTGGGACAGCGGGAGTCTGGCCCAAAGTTGTACAGGTGTAGGAGTGCTGGTTGGTGGTCCACTCAGAAGCACAGCTGGTGCATGGAGATAGCTCTGCAAACAGGAGGCGCCTGTGCATGGTCTGTAAGCCCTTCCAGGATTTAGATATTTATTGGGTAGTCGGTTCAAGCCAAGGTCAGGTACCAAGTGGGAATCAGAGCAGAAGTAGTCAGATGGGATAGCCGAGGTCATACACAGAGGAGCGAGCGAGAGAGTATCCGTAAGCCAAGCCGAGGTCAGATCAGGGGTAAAGTAGAGTAGACAGGTCCAGGAGCAAGCTGAGTCGGTAACAGGAAGTAGCAGGTCAGAATCACAGAAAACAGGAACAGGGCACGGGGAGCTAGAGATCATCCAGCAACTTGAGGAAGTGATGAGCCTCCTTATAAAGGCCGTCTGGCACCAAACTGAGGCTGATGTGTACTTTTGTGGCCATGCAGAGTACTGGCAGAAATGCCAGATCTTCCAGAACTTCTGCCGTGGACAGGACCCTGAGGGCTATATGTTTAGGGTCGTTGACCTGCTGAAAGGTGAACCTCCGCCCCATTTACTGACTCCAACAGGTTTTCTTCTAAGATTGTCTTGTATTTGGCTCTATCTTCCCATCAATTCTGACCCTATCCTTTCTGAAGAAAAGCATCCCCACAACATTATGCTACCATCATTATGTTTTACGGTGGGGATGGTGTGTTCAGTGTGCTGTGCAGTGTTAGTTTTCCACCACACAGCATTTTGCTTTTAGGCCAAAAAGTTCAATTTTGGTCTCATCTGACCAGTGCACCTTCTTCCATATGTTAACTGTGTCCCCCACATGGCTTCTTGCAAACTGCAATCGAGACTTCTTATGGCTTTCTTTGAACACTGGCTCTCTTTTTGCCACTCTTCCATAAAGGTCACATTTGTGGAGTGCACACCTAATAGGTGTCCTGTGGACAAATACTCCCGCCTGAGCTTTTGATCTCTGTAGGTCCTCCAGTTACCATGGGCCTCGTGGCTGCGTCTCTGATTAATGCTCTCCTTGCCTGGCCTGTCAGGTGGACGGCCATGTCTTGGTAGGTTTTCGGTTTCCAATTTCGTATGATGGATTGAACAGTGCTCCATGAGATGTTCAAAGCTTGAGATTTTTTTTTTTTTATAACCTAACCCTGCTTTAAACTTCTCCACAACATTAGCCCTGCCCTGTCTGGTGTGTTCCTCAGCCTTCATGATGCTGTTTGTTCACTCATGTTCTCTCAAAGCTCTGAGGGCTTCACAGAACAGCTGTATTTATATTGAGATTAAATTACACACAGGTGGACTCTATTTACTAATTAGGTGACTTCTGAAGGCAATTGGTTCCACTAGATTTTAGTTAAGGGTAAGGGGGGGCTGAATATAAATGCATGCCACACTTTTCAGATATTTGTAAACAAAATTTGAAAACCATTTATCATTTTCCTTCCACTTTACAATTGTGTGGCACTTTGTATTGGTCTATCACAGTGGTCTCTGAACTGTGGCCCTTTGCTTGCTTTTGTCTGACCCTTGGGGGAACTATTTCATCCACTGATAACGAGGCACCGAGCTGTCCCTATTATGGGCATAACAGGGCTTGGGTGCGGAGAGATATTGGTGGTTTTGGAAATAGCCTTGGACACCTGTAGGGTTGCTCCCACTAATGGGTGTTGTCTGATTGATATTGGTAGCAAAGTCCACGGATGCCAGGGAAGGCCAGCCAGAGGGGAGGTCGACTTTAGTTTGTTCCAGGTGTACCCACAGTTTTGGATTGTGTGTGACAGCAGTCCACCACTCTTGCAAGATGTGCCGCTTTGTGGTACTTCACTGGATCTGGGAATCCTACCTCTCCCCTGGCATTGGGCAAGGAAAGGATATTCCTCCAGAGTCATGCCGGTTTGCCTGCCCAGACGAATTTCAGGAAGGTAGACCACAATCTGGATAAGAAACCGGACGGCAATCTCACCCAGAGAGCCTGAAGCAGATAGTTAAGCCTTGACATGTTATTCATCTTCAAAATATTTATGCGCCCGAACCAGGTAAAGACCTCTCTGTCCCAGCGTAGCACGTCCGATTTGATTATCAACTTTGCTGAGGGGACAAAGTTGAGTTCAAATGTGCATTGTAGATTTCCAGGAATGTTCTTTCCTAGATATCGAATATGAGAGGAGGTCCACTTAAAGTGGAACTGGGATGCAATTTGTTGCTGTTTATTGAAATGCCCAGGGCCTCCGATTTGGAATAGTTTATCTTGAAGGTTGAGAGCTATTCATAGCGTCATGGAAGAGAGGGTTAGGCATCATGGCAGAGAGATGTCTGGTGCAGACATAAAAAAGATTAGGTCATCTGCATAAGCGGGTAGTTTGTGCTCCATGTCCTTGACAGGGATGCCCTTAATATCTGGATGGTCTCTCATAGTCCTCAAAAAGGGTTCCATCAGAAGAACAAAAATTAAGGGTGATAAAGGGCATCCCTGCCGGGTCCTGCTACGGATAGGGAATGCATCGGAGAGCAGGTGCAGCACCCTGACCCGTGCTGATGGGGTAGAATAGAGTGCGGAAAACCACTGTAACATTCCCTCCCCCATGCCGATATGTTCCATAGTGGCCCTCAGAAATGGCCATGAGACCCTATCAAATGTCTTCTCCATATCAGCGGAGAAAAGCACTAAGGGGACTTACTTTGGGAGGGAATAGTGTATGGCTGCTAGGACTCGTTGCGTGTTATCTTGGCACTCTCTGTCCATGGTAAAGCCCGATTGGTCAGGGTGTATAAACAAAGGTGGATGTGCAACAGCCAAGATCCCAAAATTTGTGTGAATATTTTAAGGTCCACATTGAGTAAGGAAATGGGGCGATAACTCAGACAGACAAAGAGCAGGGTCCTTCCCTTCCTTGTGTATCACTATAATGTGGGCCTGTAGAGAAGTTTCTGGAATCACATGACCCTCCCTGAAGGAGTTGAATGCCACTGTAAATTTAAGGGCCAATTTCTCTGCATATTGCGAATAATAAGTCAATGTGTAACCATCAGTTCCGGGGACTTCCAAGTCGGAAACAGCTTCCTCCAACAGGGTAGGCATCGAGGGTTGGATGTATTCTTGAGCTGCTGCATATCTTTCCTGCAGTGAGAGCGCTGGGGAG
Organism: Staurois parvus; assembly: GCF_062004578.1. Lineage (NCBI taxonomy): Eukaryota > Metazoa > Chordata > Amphibia > Anura > Ranidae > Staurois > Staurois parvus. The sequence goes on along the minus strand of NW_028319216.1, from coordinate 198,838 downwards.
TCACCTGCTAAGTTGTAAAGGGAGGTATAGTATTCCTTGAATGCTTGGGCAATCTCCAAAGAGGAAAAGAGCATGGTATGCCAATTGGATTTTATCTTTGAAATATACATTTTTGTTCTGGTGGATCTAAGGGCATTGGCTAGGAGTTTGTTCCTGTATTCATAGAAGGCCCTTCTGACGTGGGTAAGCTCTCTGCTTGATCAGTAAGCAGGGAGCTCAAGTTATCTCTCAGGGTCTGGAGCTTCTCTTCTTTTCTTTCTAGTGCTCATATTTTGGTCAAAGAGATTCCATCTGAGAGGGCACGGCTTTCCTTCTGTGAGTTCCCAGGCTGAAGAGGATTCCTTTAAGAATGCATTTGTGGACCTCCCAGAGACAGAACAGGGAAACCTCCTCAGTGGCATTGGTTACAAAGAAGGAGTCTAGTTCCTGTGTGATCTTCCCTTTATATGTCGGGTCCTGCAGGAGAGACTCATTCAGCTTCCAGTGCCAAGTCTGATGGACTTGCTTGCCAGCTCCAGAGAATAATGAGTGGGGGCTTGATCTGATAGTATAAAAGATCCAATGGAGTCAGAAGAGAGATGTGGGAGTATACTCTGTGCAACAAAGATGTAATCAATCCTGGTATATGTTTTATGGTTAGGTGAATAGAATGTAAAATCTCTAATGAGGGTGGAGCAACCTTCAACTGTCGACTAGCTGGTGGCTGTGGAGCAGTATTCTGGCATTGCACAGTTTGGAATATGGAAAGTGGGAAGCTCCTCTTAACACGTCTTGTGCCTAGGGCCAAGTTACAGTCTCCCCCTAAGATCAGTGTCCCTTCGCAGTGTTGGTCCATCATTGGTCATCATGAGGTAAGTCACCAATGAGGAAACCGGATCCTCATTCGGCAGGTACATGTTAATTAAAAAGTGACTCCAATACCTCTTTTAAACCTTGATGTAAAGAAGCTAGGGACAATTCAATAAGGACTCTTCAATTATTTGATATTTATTGAAGCCTAGTGTGCAAAAGCCAGAATTCAGCCTTTTTGGACATTTGTGAACGTCATGGCCAAATCTCTTTCCAATTTTTGAATGAATCCAAGGTCTCCCTGTGAATGAGCGATCATTAAATCCTGATACAAAAGGGACAAAGTGTGGAGCGTTGGGCCTGTAGATACGCAGATAGGGGGAGAATTCCCTAATGAAATGTTGCGGCATAGAGAGGGAGTGTAGGTACGAAAAGGGGGAGAGTTCCCTAATGAAATATTGTGGCGTAGGGAGGGAGTGTAAAAAATGGGACAGCTGGAGTTGATGCCAGTGGACAAGTGCTGGCGTTTGTGTGCAGAGGACAGGAAAGTAAGATTACATCATCTGACGTTGAAAAAGAAGTGTTTCGTTCTAAGATAAACTCTTACCTGCCCACAATTTAAAAGGTTTTTTGGTCTGTCCTGGGGTGACCTAAAATAGGTGTCGGCAGCAATGGGAAGCTCTGATACAGAGGTAGAGGAAAATATTCCCTCATATTAAGGAATGTTTCTGTAGCACTAGGGGGACCAAACTGTCTGGCCCAAAGCAGGCCCGTTAGGGGCACCAGTGTACAGGCCTCTTCCAAGGGAACCCACTATTTAAAAGCACAGTCGATAGTTCTCGTCATGTGTTTCCGCCTTGCTGGGTCTGGTTGACCAACCCTACCTCTATTTTTTGGTCTTATTAATGTGTTCTGATGCAAGGTACGATGCATTAATGCCTTGCCATACAGAATTACATTCATTCAAAGGTCTGCAAGGATGTACAGGTGAAACGCGAAAAATTAGAGTATCGTGCAAAAGTTCATTTATTTCAGTAATGCAACTTAAAAGGTGAAACTAATATATGAGATTATTCAAGCCAAAGTATCTAAATGAAAACCCAGGCAACCAGCATTTGGAATGGAAGCTTTACAAAGAAGTAAGTAGATTGCAAAGTTTTGTTTTCAATTTAGTTACATAAGTGGGCACAGTTGGGGCTGTGACTCAAATTACATAACCTTGTGTTTTGCATTGCGATTTCTATTGTAGTCTATATGTGAAATCACTACAAAATGCAGAAAAAGTTAGACAAGAACCACTTTTGTGCTGCAGCAAATCGCGTATGTTAAGACACTCACATTCACATTCATTAGATCCGATATCAGGTACAATTTCAATTCCCAAATCGCACCTGAAATCACGCACCCTGGATGTGACATGTAAATAGCACCCGATGTGACTGGTGGCTAACACCACAATCACATCCAATCCGATTTGGAAACTGGGCAACTTACAGTGAAGTCGCACAATCTCAAAATCAGACCGGATGCGAACGGAGCCTATAGCGGACAATAGGTTGCGACTTGACCTAAAATTTGCAAGTTACCTGGCATGCAAATCGCATGCCAAATCGCACCCGATATGACCAGGGGCCACCCCGGTCACATCAAAGTGGATTTTGAAGTGGTGCGACTTACAGTTAGAGATGAGCGAATTATTCAAAAATTCGGTTCGGCTGATTTGCCGAATTCGCCGATTAAATTCGCTTCGTGCCGAATATATTCGCTGCGAATTTAACTTATAAAAAGGGTGTTTCTAGGCTTCAGAGAGCCTTTATATTAGTGCAGAACACTGTACCTTTAATTTAAATGCCCTTGGAGTCTGCTGGGGAAGAGAAATAATACTGTCAGTCAGTATGACATGCAGATGAGTGCCGTCGATCTTAGAATCACCGCACACTTCACTCATTTGGGCAGTCACGGGGCCAAAACCAGAGTGTGGAGCCACAGTGTGGCGGTGGAGGCAGCAGCAATGGGAGGCCATACAGCACCCTATGACAAAATGAAACCCACCAGCAGTGTGAGGAGACCTGAAAGTGGCACATGGCAGAGTGTGGCGATGGAGACAGCAGCAATGGGAGGCCGTACAGGGACCCATGACACACTCTGGACCTGGCAGCAGCATGAGGAGGCGGTACAGGGGACAATGACAGATTACAGGCCTGGCAGCAGCATGAGGAGTCGGTACGGGGGCCCATGGCAGATTACGGGCCTGGCAGCAGCATGAGGAGGCGGTACAGGGGCCCATGGCAGAGTGGCGGAGCGTAAGCAGCTAAAATTGAAGGCCATACAGAGGCCTATGTTAAAAAGTCCCCCCAGCAGCAGCGTGGGGAGACGACTATCAAGAGTCCAATGGCAGAGTGGCGGAGCAGAAGCAGCTTCAATTGAAGGCCATACACAGGCCTAGGTTAAAAAGCGAAAGCCGTCAGCAGCGTGAGCAGACGACAGAGACACATGGCGCAGGGTGGCGGTGGATGCAGCAGTATTCGGAAGCCAAACACAGGCCTCGGTTAAAAAGCGGAAGCCGTCAGCAGTGTGAGCAGACGACAGAGGCACATGGCGCAGGGTGGCGGTGGAGGCAGCAGCAATGGAAGGCCATACAGCACCCTATCACAAAATGGAACCCACCAACAGTGTAAGGAGACCTGAAAGTGGCACATGGCGCAGGGTGGCGGTGGAGGCAGCAGTATTCGGAAGACATACACAGGACTAGTTTAAAAAGCGGAAGCCGTCAGCAGCGTGAGCAGACGACAGAGGCACATGGCGCAGGGTGGCGGTGGAGGCAGCAGTATTCGGAAGCCATACACAGGCCTAGGTTAAAAAGCGGAAGCCGTCAGCAGCGTGAGCAGACGACAGAGACACATGGCGCAGGGTGGCGGTGGATGCAGCAGTATTCGGAAGCCAAACACAGACCTCGGTTAAAAAGCGGAAGCCGTCAGCAGCGTGAGCAGACGACAGAGGCACATGGCGCAGGGTGGCGGTGGAGGCAGCAGTATTCGGAAGCCATACACAGGCTTAGGTTTAAAACTGGAACCCAGCAGCGTGAGCAGACGACAAAGACGCACATGGCAGAGGATGGATCTGGCAGCAGTATGAGAAGGCGGTACAGGGGCCCGTGGCACAGTGTGGTGATGGGGGCTACAGCAACTGGATGCCAGAAAGTGGCCGATAGGGCTATATACTGCATGACTACATAGGTGGTTTTTATAGTACTTTATTTTGGCCTCCCTCTCAGCAGGTGTGAAAAAGGCCACCATTTTTGAACGGTAGCGAGGGTCCAACAAGGTGGACAGCCAAAAGTCATCCCTCTGTCTGATGGTTATTATTCGGCTGTCGCTACGCAAGCAACCGAGCATGCTATGGGCCATTTGTGCCAAGGAATGCGAGGGACTCCCTGCCTCCATCTCCACAGCATACTGCCACGGTGCGTCTGGGTCCTCTGTCTCCTCCTCCTCCTCTACCAGATGCTCCTGCTCCTCCACTCCTGTCCGCTGAGTGGAAAAACCACCCATTTCACTCAATAATTCCTGAGCACCAATGTCCTCCTCTACCTCCTCCTCTTCTTCCTGTCCTGCCCCCACAGGGGTCATGTGGCGTTGAGATCTGTGCGTCACGTCTACCGCACCCTGACCAGCCATTGTTAACAGCATTTGTTCCAGGACGTGCAACAGAGGAATGACGTCGTTCATCCCATAGTCCTGCCGACTCACGAATAGCGTGGCCTCCTCAAAGGGCCTGAGCAAGCGGCAGGTGTCACGCATGAGCTGCCAATGGCTGACATCTAAGTTACACAGGGGAGTACCTTTATCCGCTTGTAACATCAGGAAATCGGTGATGGCCTTTCGCTGTTCGTAAAGGCGGTCTAACATATGTAGGGTTGAATTCCACCTTGTTGCAACGTCGCAGATCAGGCGATGCTGTGGAATTCCGTTCTGCCGCTGCAGCTCAAGGAGGGTGTGCTTTGCGGTGTAGGAATGGCTGAAATGCATGCAAAGTTTACGTGACATTTTAAGGATGTCTTGCAGTGGGATGGTGGATTTTAGGAACCGCTTGACAACCAGATTGAACACGTCAGCCATGCATGGCGCATGGCACAACCTTCCTTGACGCAGAGCAGACACCATGTTCTTTCCGTTGTCGGTCAACATGGTTCCGATTTTCAGTTTGCGCGGAGACAGCCCTCTGTCGATTTCTCTGTTAATTACACTCAGAAGTTCCTCCCCTGTGTGACTACGTTCGCCAAGGCATACCAGGTGCAGCACAGCGTGACACCGTTGTGCCCTGCACATGTGATATGCCGGTCGGGTAATGGGACTTGGCACGGGGGTGGCGGCTGAGGACACGGCGGAAGAAGAGGTGGTAGAGGCGGACATCTTTGCTGGACCAAGGACGTGCAAACGTGGAGGCAAAAGCGGTGTGACCTGTCCAAGTTGCTGGTGCGGCTGTGCCGGCACCACGTTCACCCAGTGGGCCGTAAATGACATGTACTGTCCCTGACCGTAGTTACAGCTCCACACGTCGGCGCTGCCGTGCACTTTGGCAGAGACCGACATGCTCAAAGACTGGCCCACCATCTCTTCTACATGTGAATGCAGGGCTGGCACTGCCTTTTTGGCGAAGAAATGCCGGCTTGGCACTCTCCACCGCGGCTCGGCACAAGCCATCATTTCTCGGAAAGGTGTTGAGTCCACCACTTGGAAAGGGAGGGACTGCAACACCAGCAACTTGGACAGGAGGACGTTCAGCTTCTGCACCGTCGGGTGCGTGCTCGCAAACTGTTGTCTCTTGGAAACGGATTCCAAGAAAGACTGCTGACGGAATCCGTGAAGAGGAGTAGCAGGAGAAGGAGCACCTGAACGAGCGGAAGATGCCAACGAGCGACAACTCCCCTCAGCAGAGGTGTTGGAGCCTTGACTGGCTGATAGAGGGCGATTGACGTCGGGTGACGAAGCAAGTAACGGAGCGGGTGATGGAGCGGGGGCTGGGGCAGGCAGAACCGCCGTATCTTTATCACGGTTTTCCCAGGCCACCGAATGGCGACGCTGCATATGCTGACGCAACGCTGTAGTCCCAACATTGGCCCCCTGGCCACGCTTGACTTTCTGGCCACATAGTCGACATACGGCTACGTTTACTTCCTCGGGCGGCGTGACGAAAAATTGCCACACCGCCGAGTAGGAAACTTTGCCCCCGCTACTCCTCACTGGCTGACTGCTACTTCCTCCGTGCACACCGGCACCACTACTGGCCGTGGTGGTAGGCTGCAGTGGAGCTGGTGCTCTACTCCGTGGCCGTTTGGCTCCACTGACACTGCTGCGACCCTGCTGCCTCCTGGGCAACCCACAGACTGTTTTGCTCGCTGGCAAGCTGGCACCCTCTTCTCCTGATGATGCGGAAGCAATAGCCTGATGACGACGAGGCTGCCAAGTGCGATCAGCCTCATCATCATCAATTAGGGTCTCCGCGTCACTACTAGCCCCCTCGGCTGCGTGTGGGTCAGGAGACAGACCTGTCTCTAGACCGGCTACCGAGCCACTCTCCTCGCCAGTACTTCTTCGCCTGGCTGCTGAAGAGGCGGATGTCTCCCCCCGTTCCTGACCGCCCTCTGTTAGCTCTTCCTCACTGTACAGTGGGGCTGAGCCCACAGCATGCGATACTTCGCTTGGTGAGGGAACACCAAAGGACAGGGGCAGGTCGAGGACACGTGATTTCAGTGGGCTTGCTCCCGGGCCATGCCAACTAACGGTTGTGTCTGACGTACCCACCGACCGTTGGCTGTAGGTGTCAGAGGTGACCTGGGAAGAGGAAGACGACCGAGTCAACCAATCGATGACGGCAGGGTTGTCGGTGGAGACACGACCGCTGGATGACACCGGGAGCACTGGCCTCTGGCTGCGACTAGTGCTGCCTCGACCCCTTCCTCTGCTGCCACGTCTGCTCGCTCCTGAAACATTGCCTCCTCTGCCACTCCTCTGCGTGTTGTCTGACATACTCTTTAATTCAATAAGCACCCCAAAAATAAAAACGGATTTAACTCTTTGAACGTACAATAGTGGTTGTGAAGCAGAAAGTCAGTTTATTTAGCACAATCGGTCAATTGCAGCTTGCCGTTGGCTGGAAACTGTACGTTTATGTCACTGGAATGCACTAATCACCCAAAAAATATTACCGCCACCCGGCGTGTAAATGGATCTAACTCTTTGACTTTCTGCTTCACAACCACCATTGTACGTTCAAAGAGTTAGATCCATTTCCACGCCGGCTGGCGGTAATATTTTTTGGGTGATTAGTGCATTCCAGTGACATAAACGTACAGTTTCCAGCCAACGGCAAGCTGCAATTGACCGATTGAACGTACAATAGTGGTTGTGAAGCAGAAAGTCAGTTTATTTAGCACAATCGGTCAATTGCAGCTTGCCGTTGGCTGGAAACTGTACGTTTATGTCACTGGAATGCACTAATCACCCAAAAAATATTACCGCCAGCCGGCGTGGAAATGGATCTAACTCTTTGAACGTACAATAGTGGTTGTGAAGCAGAAAGTCAGTTTATTTAGCACAAAGAGTTAGATCCATTTACACGCCGGGTGGCGGTAATATTTTTTCGGTGATTAGTGCATTCCAGTGACATAAACGTACAGTTTCCAGCCAACGGCAAGCTGCAATTGACCGATTGTGCTAAATAAACTGAACGTACAATAGTGGTTGTGAAGCAGAAAGTCAAAGAGTAAAATCCATTTACACGCCGGCTGGCGGTAATATTTTTTGGGTGATTAGTGCATTCCAGTGACAGAAACGTACAGTTTCCAGCCAACAGCAAGCTGCAATTGACCGATTGTGTACAATAAACTGACTTTCTGCTTCACAACCACCATTGTACGTTCAGTTTATTGTACACAATCGGTCAATTGCAGCTTGCTGTTGGCTGGAAACTGTACGTTTCTGTCACTGGAATGCACTAATCACCCAAAAAATATTACCGCCAGCCGGCGTGTAAATGGATTTAACTCTTTGACTTTCTGCTTCACAACCACTATTGTACGTTCAGTTTATTTAGCACAATCGGTCAATTGCAGCTTGCCGTTGGCTGGAAACTGTACGTTTATGTCACTGGAATGCACTAATCACCCAAAAAATATTACCGCCACCCGGCGTGGAAATGGATTTAACTCTTTGAACGTACAATAGTGGTTGTGAAGCAGAAAGTCAGTTTATTGTACACAATCGGTCAATTGCAGCTTGCCGTTGGCTGGAAACTGTATGTTTCGGTCACTGGAATGCACTAATCACCCAAAAAATATTACCGCCAGCCGGCGTGTAAATGGATTTAACTCTTTGAACGTACAATAGTGGTTGTGAAGCAGAAAGTCAGTTTATTTAGCACAATCGGTCAATTGCAGCTTGCCGTTGGCTGGAAACTGTACGTTTATGTCACTGGAATGCACTAATCACCCAAAAAATATTACCGCCACCCGGCGTGTAAATGGATCTAACTCTTTGAACGTACAATGGTGGTTGTGAAGCAGAATGTCAGTTTATTGTACACAATCGGTCAATTGCAGCTTGCCGTTGGCTGGAAACTGTACGTTTCTGTCACTGGAATGCACTAATCACCCAAAAAATATTACCGCCAGCCGGCGTGGAAATGGATTTAACTCTTTGAACGTACAATAGTGGTTGTGAAGCAGAAAGTCAGTTTATTGTACACAATCGGTCAATTGCAGCTTGCCGTTGGCTGGAAACTGTACGTTTCTGTCACTGGAATGCACTAATCACCCAAAAAATATTACCGCCAGCCGGCGTGGAAATGGATTTAACTCTTTGAACGTACAATAGTGGTTGTGAAGCAGAAAGTCAGTTTATTTAGCACAATCGGTCAATTGCAGCTTGCCGTTGGCTGGAAACTGTACGTTTCTGTCACTGGAATGCACTAATCACCCAAAAAATATTACCGCCACCCGGCGTGTAAATGGATCTAACTCTTTGAACGTACAATAGTGGTTGTGAAGCAGAAAGTCAGTTTATTTAGCACAATCGGTCAATTGCAGCTTGCCGTTGGCTGGAAACTGTACGTTTATGTCACTGGAATGCACTAATCACCCAAAAAATATTACCGCCACCCGGCGTGTAAATGGATCTAACTCTTTGAACGTACAATGGTGGTTGTGAAGCAGAAAGTCAGTTTATTGTACACAATCGGTCAATTGCAGCTTGCCGTTGGCTGGAAACTGTACGTTTCTGTCACTGGAATGCACTAATCACCCAAAAAATATTACCGCCAGCCGGCGTGTAAATGGATTTAACTCTTTGAACGTACAATAGTGGTTGTGAAGCAGAAAGTCAGTTTATTTAGCACAATCGGTCAATTGCAGCTTGCCGTTGGCTGGAAACTGTACGTTTATGTCACTGGAATGCACTAATCACCCAAAAAATATTACCGCCACCCGGCGTGTATATGGATTTAACTCTTTGAACGTACAATAGTGGTTGTGAAGCAGAAAGTCAGTTTATTTTGCACAATCGGCAAACTGCAGCACCAACTGTGCACGACAGCCACCAAAAAAAAAAAGGGTGTATGTCACTTTAAATTTTCGATTCTTTGATAGCTGTGGCCCTGAGTAACGATTCTGTGTCCCTGAGTAACGATTCTGTGGCCCTAAAGTCTCTGTGGCCCTAACTCTGTCCCTCTTGAATGACCGGAGGCTAATGGAGAATTCTAAGATGGCCACGATTTATAGCTCCACCATTACACAGTGCTGGCTGGCTGCTGATTGGCTAATGCGATCACATGTCATGATTCATGACTCATGAATGCATTATGGGTCAGCGCGCCTTGTCTGCGCGCCTTCCCAGAGATCCCCGCCCCATCTTCTCTGTCCATTTTCTCCTGTCGCCACACATGTCGCCGCCATTTTTGGGAAAATTCGATTCGTGCATCCGAAGTTTGCTAATCTTCGGATTCGTCGCGAATCGAATTTTTCCAAATCTTCGGAACGAATTCCACTTCGTCATGTTCGATTCGCTCATCTCTACTTACAGTATAGGCGCACGATTTCAAGATTGGACTTGACGCGAACGGAGCCTATAGCGGACAATAGGTTGCGACTTGGCCCTACGACTTGCAAGTCGCTTGGCATGCAACTCGCATGCCAAATCACACCCGATGTGACTGGGGGCCACCCCGGTCACATCAAATTGGACCCTGAAATCGTGCGACTTACACCACGATCACATCAAGCCCAACCTTTAAAGCATGTGACTTACAGTGAAGTCACATGATTTCAATGTCGGGAGAAATGCCGATTTCAAATGCGATCTGCAAGACATCCGACACAAATCCCCCCGCAAATCATACCAAAAGCAGCGCACTCACTACTTTATAAATCGTTGTGGCTCCGACCAAGTTTGAACCACACCAATATGAATGCTCCAACAGCGGTCACATCGAGTGCGACCTGTCATGCAAACTGCATGACATGCGACCTGCAAATCGTATGCCAAATCGCACCCCATCGTCCGCCACCAGAGCAGTCACATGGGTGCGTTACCGACACCGATTTCTAAAGTACTACTAATGTACTACCTTTGTGGCGACCTGCATAGACATCTGCGTCAGATGTCCTGCAAATCACAAGGAAATCTGCAACTTCACTGTCACACGATTTCCAAATTGGCCTTGATGTGACCAGGGTGCAAGGTCTTTTTTTTTTATTTTTATTTAAATATTTATTAATTTTTCATATAAAATACATGTTCCATCATTACTCTCATATAACATACAAAACCATCATTTATATCCCTTTCGATCTTTATTCCTATTACCCCCCCACCGCCTATCTAATACCCCCCACCCTACGAACCTACCCCCACCCCCCTTCCTTAAAACCACCCACTCTGCATTTTTCCATTATATCTTTTCTTAAGTATTTCCACATATCCCACTCTACAGCTTCATATATTTCACCTTGGACACAAACTCTTCCCATTTTCCCCACCTCCTACAATATAACCCCATCTTGTCTTCTTGCATATAATACAGTTTCTCCATCCTACATATCTTGTTCATTCTTTCCGCCCAGTCCTCTTCTCTCGGTACCTCTGGCCTATGCCAAAACTTAGGTATCAGACCCTTTGCCGCATTCAGATAATACCATATACCCGAATCCTTGTATTTGTTCACTGATAGTTCTGTACTGTGTAATAAACACAACTCTGGATCCAATCCTATCTTTATCCCAGATATTATCCCAATCAAATAAACCATTGTCTCCCAAAAACCTTGAATCTTTGGGCACTCCCACCATATGTGATATAGCGTACCTATCCCTCCACACCCCCGCCAACACTCCAGTGCATTCTCCCCATTCATCTTATATTCAACATTCGGTGCAATGTGCCATCTTGTTAAACACTTATAATTTGCATCTATCTGCATCTATCTCCTACCTCCGCTCTTAACCAGAAAAACGCATGGTCTCCTGTTAAATTCTGAACAAATGGTGTATATGTTGACCAGTCCTCACCTCTAGGTGCACTCAGGTTTACGACTGTAGCCTGGTTCCTAAGAAACATCCCCCACTATTCATGTGAGCCTTATCAGCTTCTAATTAGGGCGGAGTTGAATGCTCATTTGAACATCTCCCTATAAATTTAGATCAGCTCATGGGGGGAGATCACTGATGGGGGTGCTGCTTCTGATTGAGTGCGGCTTTGAACGAGTGCGAAGCAGTTAAACACAGCAGTTGAACTAAAGCAGGAGAACTCAAGCAGCAGGAAGACACAACAACAGCAAGAAACTCTACTGCATGCTGGACAGACTGCAAGCAAACACCCTGGGAAACCTCTCTTACATGCCAGAGTCACATTCCATGTACCTTTTATACAATACATCCCCTCTTCTCCTTTCCATATTACTATCCTCTGTTCCCAAATCTCATTTCTTTACCCCTCTGCTCCACCCCAAAACTTGTACATCTCCCCCTCATTGCTATCATCTCCCTACTATTGCTCTCATCACCTCCCCAAAATGCCTCTTCCACTCTTCCTCATTTTCCTCTCCTCCGTTCCCAAAATCCATTCACTATATCCCTCTGCTCCTCCTAAACAATTGTATATTGTGTCCTCACTACTTCCTTCACCCCTCTACGGCACCCACCACCTCCTCCTATTACTCCACTCTCCCACTGACCGAAACACCTCCACTAGTAGTTTCTCATGCTCCTGCACATCCCGCTCCCATGCCACCTTTCTCACCCTTCTTCTCCTCATATCCGCGGGGGACATCTCCCCGAATCCTGGCCCTCCACCACCTCCCTCACCCGCACAACACCCTCCCACCTCCACGTCCCGCCGCAACCCCCGCAACTTAGTATCTGTCCCCCTGCTCCCTAAAATCTCCCCCCCGTTTTCATGTGCACTCCTGAACGCCGGATTGGTGTGCAACAAGCTTACCGCCATCCACGACCTCTTTGTTTCCCGTTCCCTCAACCTCCTGGCGATTACGGAAATCTGGATCCAGCCCACTGACTCTACCTCCCCTGCTGCACTCTCCTACGGAGGTCTCACCTGGACCCACTCACCCAGGCCCAACGGTCGTAAAGGTGGTGGGGTTGGTCTGCTCCTGTCACCGCAGAGCACCTTCCGAGTCCTCCCAAACCCCCCCTCCCTATCCTTCTCCTCCTTCGAGGCCCACTGCGTCCGACTATTCTCCCCAACCCCCCTGCAGATTGCTGTGATATACCGGCCTCCTGGATCCATACCCCGCTTCCTGGATGACTTCTCCTCCTGGCTACCCTTCTTCCTCTCCTCTGAGCTACCCACCATCATCCTTGGGGATTTCAACATCCCTGTCAACCTCGACAACCCGGACACATCCCGTCTCCTCCACTTAACCTCCTCCTTTGCACTTGCACAGTGCATACAATCCACCACCCACTCTGACGGTAATATCCTTGATCTTGTCTTCTCCAACCGCTGCGCTCCCCACAACCTCACTAACACCCCCTTCCCTCTCTCTGACCACAACCTGATTACCTTCTCTATCTCCTCGTCCTCCAACGCCTACCCCTCCAAATGTCACACTACTACCAGCCGTAACCTCCGCAACCTTAACCCTGCCTCCCTTCACTCTGCAGCTGATCAACTCCACGACTGCATCCTCCCCCTGTCCTGCCCCGACTTGGCTATGACCGCCTATAACAAAGCGCTCTCAACAGCCCTTGACTCACTAGCGCCTTTAACCACACGCAACATCAGACCCCGACCGCTCCAGCCCTGGCAGACTGATCACACCAAAACCCTCAAACGACATAGTCGTGCCCTGGAGAGACTATGGCGCAAAACCAAATCTCAACAAGCCTTCACCTGCTACAAATCTGCCTTCCACACCTACACCTCCTCCCTCCATGCTGCCAAACAAGCCTACTTCCTGACCCTCATCAAGGACATCTCCTCGAATCCTCGCGGACTCTTCTCCACCTTCAACTCTCTACTCTCGCCACCCCCGCCTCCACCCAACACCTCACTCACTGCCCTTGAGATTGCCAATCACTTCAAAAACAAGATTGACACAATTCGCAAGGACATTGCCGCAACTCACACGCCCTCTCAACCCGTCCCCTCTCACACAGCTACCCCCTCATCCCCCCTCCCCCTCGACATAACCAACAGGGACTTTGTCGCTGCTCAAACTCCCTCCAACCCCCTTCCCCCTCACTCAGCTACCCCCTCATCACCCCTCTCCCACGGCCCCACCACTGCTCTGACCTCCTCTTCCACCCCACCCTACATTCCTCATACTGCAGCTCCCCCAACACTCCGCACCTTTGAGCTTACTACCATCGAGGAAGTCTCCAAGATCCTCTCTGATGCCCGCCTCACCACCTGCCCCCTCAACCCTATCCCCTCACAACTCCTACGACCTCCCTCCCCCTCCATCCTACGCTCCCTCACCCACATCTTCAATCTCTCCCTCTCCTCCGGCACTTTCCCCTCCCCTCTGAAACATGCACATATCATCCCCATACTTAAAAAGCCCTCTCTGGGCCCCAATGACCCGAGCAACCTCAGACCCTGCTCCCATTTACATCTAAACTCCTCAAGCGCCTAATCTACACCCGCCTATGCTCTCACCTCAACGACAACAACCTCCTTGATCCCCTACAGTCCGGCTTCCGTCCCCTACACTCCACCAAAACTGCCTTACTCAAACTCTCCAACGACCTGCTAACCGCCAAAACTAATGGCCACTATTCAGTGCTCATGGTACTCTTTAGTGCTAGTTTTATTTCCTCCTGCATAATTTCTAAATCAAGGGAATTCAGTTGATCTTCACTTAACTTCGATAGTCCTGCGTTTTATAGATATACCCTTCTTTTTCTCTACTTAAATTTCCACTTTTATTTACTGAATCCTGGGAAGTTATATTATACAGCTTGTTATAGTATTCCTTGAACACCTTGGCTATCTCTTTAGTAGAATAAACCATTTCTCCCTTGGGGTTTCTTATTTTTTCTATATAATTCCTGTTTTTCTTTTTCCTCAAGGCTCTCATTAAATATTTTCCGGGTCTTTCTCCCCATTTATACCTCTCACTTGCCACTTTATTAAAAACTCTTCTCCTCTCCCATCAGTATCTCTAGTTCTTCTTTCTTTTTTATTACCTTCTGTCCTATCTCTTTTGTTATTCTATTTTTATGTATCTGCTCCAGGTCAAATATTTCTTTTAGCAATCCGTTAAGTTTCTCTCTTCTTTCCCTTTTCTTTTTTGCACCGGACACGATTAATATACCTCTTATGTAGGCCTTATGGGACTCCCATACTGTAGCCACCGACACTTCCCCTGTCTCATTCTCCTGAAAAAATCTTTCAATCTCTTCTCTAATTTTTTGATCAATCTCCTGATCCAGGAAAAGAGCCTCGTTCAACTTCCATCCTATACCACCTGTCAACCGCCTCCCCCACCCTAATTTCAGTGTAACGGGCATGGTCTGAGAGGGACATTGCCTCTATTTCTACTTTAGCCACTATCTCTATAAGTTGACGATCAACCAATATATAGTCCAATCTCGAGTACATCTCGTGTGCATTAGAGAAGAAGGTATAGTCTCTCTCTTTCCCATGTATTACTCTCCAGATATCTACCAGTTGGCACTCATGCATCACCTTTTTTAAAGTTCTCAGAGACCTACCTCCCTCTCGCTGCGCAGAAGAGGTTGTGTCTATTTGTGGATCCATACAGAAATTCAGGTCCCCTGCCACTATCAAAAGTCCCTTTTTAAAAGCCATCAGTTTGCTCAAAATACCTTTCAAATATAACTCCGGTCTCTTATTTTGGCAATAAATATTTGCAATTGTACATTCCATTTCTTGCAATCTACCTCTCAAAAACACAAATCTCCCCTCAGGATCTATTTCTCTCTCCTGCAACTCCAGCCTTCTGTTTTTTGCAAACCTTAGCTCTCTTAATGGGGGAATCTGCGTAATACCATATTGGGTCATTTCTAGAGTTCAACTTAATATTTGACTTAATCTCAAGATGTGTCTCCTGCAAAAAGACCACCGATGCTTCTCTATGTTTCAACTCCTTGAATAGCTTAAATCTCTTCCCAGGACAATTCAACCCATTTACATTATATGTTATAAACCGTAACTCTTCCATACTTCTTATATTTCTTTTTTTCTCCTCACTTTCCTCTTTTCCACCAATTCCCTTATACTGCCGTTAATACCCTTTCCCTGTTCCCTCCTACCCACCCTCCCCCATTACACCCTTCCAATCCCACTCCCCACCCCCCTCCCTCCATCTCCTCCCACCCCCACCTCCTCCCGCTTTTAGGCTTCTAATATGCCTATTAATCAGTTGTGGACCTAAATGCCACTATTGATTAGTATTCGGGGTTGAACTCCGCCCATGGGCAGCTCCTCCTCCCACCCACCTCCCCATCCATTAAATCAACTCATTAAAGTTCCACAATATCCTCCAGAGGAAGATCTCAAAAAGATCCCTATTTAGGCAGTGAATCTATCTTTTCTATATCACTACTATTCCTCAAACCTCCTAATATATACTCCCGAAGGAGATATTAAAATCTCACAGGAGAGAGGAGAGGAGTTGGAGGGGAGCGGAAAGAAACAAGAGGAGGGAGAAAAAAAAAACAAAAAAAACTTTCCCCTCCTTCCCTTTCTTTCCCCTTCTCCGCTCTCCCCCTCTACCTTCTCCCCCTAACAGACTGCCAGTCTTGTCTCTCCTCGTTCTCTATTTTCTTCTTCTCATAAGACAATCTCCATTCTTTGCAACTGAAGTCTTTCACAAAAATCCCTCATATCCTCTGGTTGGAAAAATGGAGTAACAGCTCACTTGAGATTTCCAATCAGGCATACTGGAGTTCCCCATCTATAAGACACATTCTTTTTTCTCATCTGCTCTATCAGAGGTTTCAGAGTTCTTTTTCTCTACAAGGTCTCTGGTCTAAGGTCTGC
Source organism: Staurois parvus (assembly GCF_062004578.1). Taxonomy (NCBI): domain Eukaryota; kingdom Metazoa; phylum Chordata; class Amphibia; order Anura; family Ranidae; genus Staurois; species Staurois parvus. The sequence continues at coordinate 182,531 of NW_028319216.1, read as the reverse complement.
AAAAATCTGAATGTCCATTTCGCCATATTTAATCATTGTTTTCCCTTTAATCTTCCTCCAAATCTCTTCTCTATCCCCATATATGTGGAGTTGGACGATTACATCTCTCGGTTTTTCCTTCCAAACACTTTGATATCGTTTTCCTATTCTCAAGACACCATCCATTTTAATCACTTCTAATTCAGATCTGTCCATTATAAAATTTAAAATTTTACGTATTTCTTCTTGCAATACTTCCCCTTCTACAGTCTCTGGGACACCTCTCAGCCTTAAGACTATTCCTCATGTCCCAATTTTCTTGTACTTCCAATTTATACAACAATTTTTCCTGGGTTTTCTCCATATTCTTTATTTTTTTCTCTAATTGAGAAATGTTTTGGGCCTGATGTTTAATTTTCTCCTCCGTTTCCTCCACTCTTATCAGCACCTGCCCCAGATCATTTCGGATAGTTGCCATTTCATTCTTTATTATTTTTTCTAAGGCCCCAAACATTTCTGCCATCTCTTTTTTGTTTGGTGCTTGTAGATCACTTTCCATTTCTCTCGACTCCACCATTCCAATTATTTGTTGATTACGAACATTCAAGTCCAATGATAATCTAGGGCTTTTTTCCAGACTAATATCACCTTCCCCTTTTCCATTTATACCTTGTAGCCTTTCTGGGGTCACATTTCCCTGAGACGTGTATTTTTTAATTGTTCCCGTTTGGGTCCCTTTAAGCCTGCTTCCTTTAGTACTTTTATTCTTCATATCTTCTGTGGGGCTTATTCTCCTCTATAGGTTCATAAGATAATAGGTGTTACTACTATATGATAGGGTCCCCTCTTTGCCTAATAAATTGTCCACTTGGTTTCCTTATTTGGTTGCTTAATTTCTTCTTTTTATCTCTCCTTCAAAGCCCTTGGAAATCCCCTCATCTCTCCTTCAGTACCATGAAAATAACTTAAAAAAAAAACAAAACATTAATTTATTTGATTGACCGCTTCCACTCACCCAGCTCTCCCCTCCTTCTCTTCAATGTGGCTCCCAACTGCTGACATCCAACTACTATCCTCAGAGCGATCTCCAGGGGGATTCCACAGGGTTGCTTCAATTATATTTCCCTAGATCTTCTCCCATAGGGGTATCCGTGGTTCCTGGGTATGCTAGGGCACACGTCCTCTCTCCAGTCCAGGTATCCAGCCAGGGGGTACTCTGAGAAGCCGACTGTCCCACTCCTCTCCTTTGAATTTCAGAGGAAGTGTACAGGACACAGGCAACGTATCCATATCCGTATCTACAAGGTTATAACACTGTCAGGGGTCCTACCGCAGTAGCCTCTAGCACTCCACAGAGCGGACTCCCCCAAGGCGCGGAATCTAAGCTCCGACCTGCTTGTTCTCCAGGGCCCCTGATGGTGGGGATGGACTTGGAGCAGGCCGAGACCTGGTCGCGGCCCCTGGGTTCACCCAGCTGTTGTAGAAGCACCGTTGGAGGTGTATAGCAGGTGAGAGTCTGATGTGAGGAGGTAACAAGAGCAGCATCGGGCAGGCCGGGTCGGTAACAGTGGTGGCGGTGTAGTACAAAATCAGCAGGCAGAGGGATAAACAGGTCACAAGCCGGGTTCGTTAACAGGAGATCAGAACGTGCAGGGTTAAGCAGGAGAATGGTCAGACAAGCCAGGGATTAGAGCAGGAGACAGACAGCAAATCAGGGTCAGGCAGGGTCGGCAACAAAGCAATCTACTAATCAAGAACTTCAGGAAACAGGTAAGACCATAGGGCAATTCACTGCAGTCTAATCCTGTTTTAAATAGGGCGCCCTGCACCCTGATTGGTGCCAGGCTCGAGCCCGCGATCGCGAGTGCGCATGCGCCACTGCAATCGCGGGTGCCCTGGTCCCAATGCTTGCACGCTAGTGCGGCCAGGCACACCGCGCATGCGCAGACCCGTATATGATCGCGGCAACTACTGGGGTCCCTGACAAACACATTCAGGCAAGCTCTGGAACTCTGGCAAGCTTTTGAGGACATTCCCCCCTGGAGGGCCCTACCCTAGCCTGCTCTGTGGGTCCTCAGTTTTGTAGCAAGCAATCAGAGTAACAACGAGAGTCTAGGGAGGGTGGCCTGTATCTTTTACGGTTAACTAAGATACGGGATTTAATGGCAAGTCAACTCCTCTGATCTTATTTGTACAGTCGAAATTTGCATCTGCACAAAATTATGGATACCTGGTAAAACTTTGAGTATCCTGGTCCGCTGTTCATACTTTTTCAAACAGGTGGAGTGGACACCTAAGAGCACAGAAAGAGGTTTGCTTCTGACCATAAGCTCTAGTAATTAAATGCCTTATCCGTTCTGTAATGGTGGATTATACTTCTAAAAGCAGGGTGCCCTTGCAGGGTCCTATGCAAGGGACAAACAGGGAATCATTTTGTCTAATGGAAGCTGTTTTTAGGTATAATTCAATAGAGACTTCCTTTGGATGTTTAGGAGAAGGGCAGAGGGATAGCAGAACAATGTTCTCATTGATGAGAGCTGAAAAAAGGCCCACCAGTTCAGAGACATGCCTGACAGACATGATGGCCAATAGAAAAGCTATTTTGCTGGCATGTACAGGAAGCAATATGCTTGAAGGGTAAAATGGTTGGTTTCTGCAAGGCAGATAGAAACAAATCAAGGTCCCAGGACAGCACGGGGTGCTGCAAAGGGGGCTCAATATGATAAACACCCTGCATTAAGAGTTTTATAATGTAATGGCCAAAGGCCTTTGGATAAGGCTGAACTGAAACCTGGCCTTTCAGGGAGCTAAGTGCCAAAGTCTTCTCAAGACATGCTTGATGAAAAGCCAGAATGCAAGGCACAGAGTAATCTCTGGGATTAAATTAACTGTGCTCACACCTAGCAAAGTGCCAATTTCAGGTATGATAATACATCTTCCTGAAGTAGGTTTTCTTGCTTTCTGCAAGGTATGAATCACAGATAAGGAAACTATTCTTTAAGACCTGGGTTTCAACAGCCATGCTGTTGAAGACAGAGAATGTGACACACGTTTGAATAGATGGCCTTGAGATAGCAGATCTGGCATGATGTTGGGTAGAGGCCAGGGGTCTTCTTCAGGACGTTTGAGTGTTTACCAGGTTCTTCTGGGACAGTTTAGTTATAGAAAAATCAGTCTTCCTTTCGTATTCAATTTTGTGAAACAGGCAAAGCAGAAATCTCAGTGGAGGGAAGGCATTGCTTAGTCTGAAATGAGACCATGGGATAACTAGAACATCTGAGGCCAGAGCTAAAAGATCCCTGGTTCTGAATAGAAACTAAGGTAGTTTATTGTTGTATTCCGAGGCTAGGTTGTCTGCATTCAGAGTCCACCATTTTTGACATATCAGATTGAACATATCAGGATGCATTGATCTGCCTGCCAGTTGTCTACTCCATTAGTGTGGACCGCAGAAATCGCTAGACAGCGAGTTTCTGTCCATGTGAGAATCTGATTTGCTACCTTCTGCCTCCTTGAAGTGTCATGGCAAATCTCACTTTTTATTTGGATTTCAGTTGATGCACTATATTGCCAAAGGTATTGGGACACTCCTCCAAATCATTGGAATCAGGTGTTCCAATCACCTCCTTGGTGCATAAAATCAAGCACCTAGGCATGCAGACTGCTTCTACAAACATTTGTGAAAGAATGGGTTGCTCACAGGAGCTCTGTGAATTCAACCATGGTACCATGATAAGTTGCCACCTAGTACCGTCATAGGTTGCCACCAGGTCATTAAGTCTATCCGTGAAAATTCCTTGCTACTAAATATTCCACGGTCAACTGCTAGTGGTATTATAACAAAGTGGAAGCAACTGAGAACAACAGAAACTCAGCCACAAAGTGGTAAGCCAAGTAAAATGACAGAGCAGGATCAACATGAAGGGCACAGTGCGCAGAAGTCGCCAACTGTTTGCAGAGACCTCCAAACTTCGTGTGGCCTTCAGATTCATGGCATGGGTTTTCATGGCCAAGAAGCTGCATTCAAGCCTTACATCACCAAGTGCAATTCAAAGCAATTCAAAGCATCGGATGCAGTGGCGTAAAGCACACCGCCACTGGACTCTGGAGCAGTGGAGATGTGTTCTCTGGACTGACGAATCACGCTTCTCCGTCTGGCAATCCAATGGATGTGTCTGGGTTTCGTGGTTGCCAGGAGAACGGTACTTGGTGGATTGCACACTGGACTCGAGAGCACTGTGTGGAACTGGACACGATTTGCCATGATTACTAGAATCACATCGCTGATAAACAAAAAGTCCTTCCAGTATGAATCTGTATAATACCTTATCGGTTGCACTGATTATATATATGTATATTCATACCATTTTTTTGACAAGTTTTCATTTTAAATGTTTTATGCGCTGCAATATAAATGTGTGTGTGTGTGTGTGTAGGAGAACGATATTTGCCCGACTGCATTGTGCTAAGTGTAAAGTTTGGTGGAGGGGGGAATTATGGTGTGGAGTAGTTTTTCAGGGGTTGGGTATGGTCCTTTAGTTCCAGTGAAAGGAACTCTTAAGTCATTAACATACCAAGACATTTTGGACAATTTCATGGTCCCAACTTTGTGGGAACAGTTTGGGGGTGGCCACTTCCTGTTCCAACATGACTGGCCTGCACAGTCCTGACCTCAACCAAATAGAACAACATTGGGATTAGCAGAGACTAAGAGCCAGGCCTTCTTGTCCGACATCAATGCCTGACCTCACAAATGCGCTTCTGGAAGAATGGTCAAACATTCCCACTGACACCCTCCTAAACCTTGCAGACAGCCTTCCCAGAAGGGTTGAAGCTGTTATAGGTGCAAATGGTGGACTAAATCAATATTGAACCCTACGGACTAAGACTGGGATGCCATTAAAGTTCATGTGCCTGTAAAGGCAGGCGTCCCAATACTTTTGGCAATATTGTGTATATGCCACCATTGTGGCATTGTCTGACTGCACCCGAATTTAGTGTCCCTTCAGATGGGGGTTCAGGGCTGGAGGAACAGCCTGACAGCTCTGAGCTCCAAGAAGCTGATGGGAAGTTTTGTCCCTTCTCTTATGGTTATGTTAACTGAACTGTCAAAGATTGGAAGTCTCCACCACAGCCTGACAGACTTGTGTATATTGTAGGAGCCTTCCAACTGCAGGGAAGGAACAATTTTCCCACTGTTAGAGAACTTCCTTGTTTGGGAGGACAGGAACATGAGTAGATTCAGGAACTTTTTCCATGCTGACAGAATAATTGAGAGTCCTTGAATGGAATTGGGCAAAAGTGAATCTCATGGCGAACCTCACTGTTGGATTTCTTTTGGATCTCAGTTGTTGAGCATGAGCTCTTAGAGAAAGAACTCTTTCTGGAAGAAGGACTTTTGCTTGGGATATATCCACCAGAGATCTTTAGCTAGACCTATGTCCAGTCCTGGAGACTTCACCTACAAAAATATATTTATATGATATAAAAAGCCCAGAGACAGGCAACAAAAAAACTCACCGTAAAAGCCCTTTTTCCAAGTTCATGGACAGACACGGCTTCTCCTCAGTCTTGACCATAGGGTTTATAGCGCCACCTACAGGAGTAGGCCACTAAGCAGAAAAGTAACAGCACCCACTATGGGCAGTTGATACAGTATAAACCCCTATGGTCTGCCTATTTTTGCCTAGTGTTTCAAGAGTACAAACCTAGTTCCCTACTGGGACCTGTGGTTCCGTAGCGGTTTTCTTTTTTCTGAGATTTTTTCCTTTGGGGATCAACAACTGGGCAGGGCAAAGGGCAGGATAATCTAGAATCAGTGGTCACCCCACTCTAGCCAACAGGGCGTGCAGACCTTTAGCTCCGTGCTGGGTCAGCCCCAACAAGTCCCATCCTTGATCAGGATGGCCAGCGAGTTAAAAGTCTTGCAGGGACACATATGACTGGACACCGGAGACCACGATACAGAGACACCCGATATAGAGACACCGGAGACCACGATATATATGCCAAACTCTGTGGCTGTGCCCCCCACTTCGGTGGTGAGGAGGATCGGTCTCTTTTCAGGGCCCATCCATAATCACAAAGAGAATGTGACCTTCACAGGAAACCGTAGTGGACAGGTAGACACAAACTGCCCGGACCACGTCCGAGACCCAAGGAGTGTGATACAACCTCCTCAGGGTGCAAAGAAAGTGGACAAAGTGAAGGTAGGACAATGTATTTATATGAAAAAGAGATACCACCCACGGAAGAAAGGATGTGGTTGAACAACCACCACATCCTTGTGTAGGCCAGAACAAGGCCACCAGTGTCAACCTTGGCACGTGGAACTGAAGGGAAGAAAAATGCGACCTTACCAAGAGAGCATGAGCAAGGGAATGTCCCCAAGATTCACAAAGGGAGGCTTATGAAGAATCAAAAGAACAAAGTTCAATAGCAGCTGAGAACACACTGGGGGTGCAACATGACGAACCCCTCAGAGAAAAATATAAACCAAGGAGAGTGTGGCTAAGAGACTGAACAGGACTTCAAGGGTGCTCAAAGCAAGCTTGTGCACAATGCAATGCTGGAGAAGGCAAAGATGTGAGCCACTGAGAAGTCTTAAGCCAAGATCGAAACCTGTCAAGGGTGATAACTCTTCCGGGGGGTACATTCACATAAAAGGAAGCACTGGGACTGACAGCCACCTGACTTCTGGAACCTGGCTTGCAAATGCCAAGCATTAAACAGTATGCAGGGTGAAAGATCTTGCCTTTGGGACAAAAGATCATCCCTTAGAATCAACTGCCACACCACGTCAGCATACCAGGGTTGATGAAGCCAAGTGAGGCCAGGCCACCAGAAGGATTAGAATCCCTTTAGCCTTTATCCTGCGCAACTGACGAGCGGGAAACAGAAAAGGAGGAGAAAGAAATGAGATGAAAATGGCACCATCAGAGCATATGTTGTGCCTGACAAACGCTCCTGCCACAAACCACAGCACTAGTCTTTGGAAACAGGATGTCAGGAGCCCCACCGTATACAGAACAGTTGAAACACTTCCAGGTGTGGAGGCCACTCTCCCTGATCCAGCGCCTGGTGACTCAGGTAATGCAGAGCCAGAATGTATATGGCGGAGAGAGCCCTGTATATGAAACTCTGCCAATCAAAGAATTCTGGACCCTTCCAGCGCCGCTGTCACATTCCTCAGGCCACCCTGACATTCAGCTTAGGCCACCGATGTGGTATTGTCCAATCGATACCTGACCGAGCACCCACAAAGAATCTCTGTCCGCAGCTCTAGATATAATTTAATCATTCGAACCTCTAGGACATACAGTATATCGGTAAACAGGCATGCTCCAATGTCCAGCAGCCTTAAGCCAACCTTGGCGACTGCTCCCCAGCCGAAAAGGCTGGCATCTGTAGTGACCACCGCCCCCACTCTTGCAGGATTTTGTCGAGAACTGCGCATCCAGAACGGACACCATGATGCCCAGAAACTGCAGACAGGATCACAACTAAACACACTTGTGGGACAGCAGCAGTTGAATGGGCAAATGAAGCCTCCAGAGCTTATCCAGTGGAAGGAAGACTTAGGTCCGTCAAGGCAATCCAAATACTCCAGCCTTCTGTTTGGGGCAGAACAGACTGTTCAAGGTACAGGACCCATCCAACTCCTGAAAATGCTATCCATCAGCGCAAAATGAGTTAACAGCTCGGAGGAGAAGACCATCCAGATAACCAATCAGAACAGCCCCCCATTGTCTCAGCAACATCAGGCTTGAAGACAGCACTGTGGTAAGCATCCAAGGACTAGAGGCCAGAGCAAAGAGGAGTGCCACAAACTGGTAAAGTGTGTCCCTACCCGCAAATAAGTAGGCGGCATTGGTGCCAATCCCAAAGGAAAAAGTGTAGGCATGAAACCACGCTATCTAGGGAGGCTAAAAAATCACCTGTAGGAAGGGTAGCCACCACTGAATGAAAAGATCCAATATACATTTCTGCCCCACCACGAGAATATTCAGGCCTCAAGGTCCAGGATGTGATGACTCCCACTTCTTTCAGAACTGTAAACAGGATAGTGAAAGACCCCTGATCTCCCCCCGTGTCTGGAATCTGGGCTGTCTCTCCTGGAAGGAAAAAATCATGCCCATCTCATTAAGAGCCTGCAATCGAAGAGGGAAACACTGCAAACAGGAATAAAAGAGCATGTCTGGTGGATATACACCTTACCCAGGCTCTACGGCCTGGGAGGGGAGGAAAGTGAACCCCACCCCAAAGTCTTGAGTGGGCAATCTACATACCGATGGGGGGGGGGGGAGGCTTGCTCTTGAGCTTAGTTTGTAAGGTCAAGCCCGTTTTGGTCCCTGGGGAGTCTGAGGGGCTTGGAACCCTCGGCTAAAGGACGAAGAAGCCACATGTGTGTAGATGGGTAGGGTCCCTGTGGCACCTTCCCAGGTCTGGAACACGGAAGAAAGGTACTCTACCACCTGTGAGGCCCTTGAAAATGTCATCCAGGGGGCACCTTGAAAGGAAAGGTGACCGGTTCCTGTTAAGACTTCCAGTCCTCAGATCAACTTCAGAGAACCCAGTGAAGTACTACTACCAAGTCGGGGAGCTAGGAAGGCAAAAGGGGGGGGGGGTGAGGACTATGGGAACCAGGTAACCAACCCTGTGCCAACTGACCCCAGGGGCATAGGGGGAGAGGGGTGAATGGCAAAGGGACCCAGGCCTATGGAGGGAGAAGAGAATCCCGTAGGGCTGACCACCCCAGAGGTACCTGTGCCCAAGTTAGGGTGGGGGGAACATTTACTTACCGATCCATGGAGATTGCGGGTAACACTTCAGAGAAAGATCCTCCTCAACACCAAAGTGTGGGGCCTGTCAGCCCCCAGTCATATGTGTCCCTGCGAGACGTTAAATTTGCTGTCCGCCCTGATCCAGGAAGGGGCTTGTTGGGACTGACCCAGCACGGAGCTAAAGGTCTGCACGTGCTTGGTCTGACCAATGGATCTGGATTAACCAGCCCAGCTGTTGATTGAAGATCTCCACAGGAAAAATCCCAGAAAAAAAAAAACTGCTACAGAACCACTGGTCCCAGCAGGGAACTAGGTTTGTACTCCTGAAACACGAAGCAGAAATAATTGGCTTGCCTATAGCAGAGAAGCTGTACAAACTAGGACTAGGCAGTGATGTGTTCTTTTTCTGCCTGGTGTCCTACTCCAGGGCGGTGGTGCTATAAACCCTATGGTGAAGATTGAAGAGAATCTGTGTTCGTCAATGAATGCAACAGAAATGGTGAAAGGTCTGATGGATAAAACAGATCAGGAAAGACTTCAGAAACTTAATATTAACAATCTGGAGGAAAAGAGGGAAAGGGGAGACATAGCTGAAACCTTTACATACATCAAGGGGGTGAAAAAGGTTCAGGAGGGTAGTATTTGCAGTATGAAGCCAAGTTCAAAAACATGGGGACATGACCTCAAATTAGCAGGACAAAAATTAAAAACTAATCTTAAAAAGTATTATTTTACACACCACTTGGTCTTTTTTCTTGTTCAATGTTTTTAAATAGTTATACAGCAAAGGTGTAACAATAGTCAGAGAGCTAATCTTAAAAAGTATTATTTTACAGAAAGAGTAGTTGGTGCTTGAAATAGACTTCCAGCAGAAGTAGTGAGTAAGTCAACAGTAGGTGAATTCAAACATGCTTGGGAAAAATGCAGACAAAAAAAAAGTTATATATATATATATATATATATATATATATAACAAAAATGGGGCAGACTTGACACATCACTAGGTCTTTTTTCTTGTTCAATGTTTTTAAATAGCTATACAGCACAGAAGTAACAATAGTCAGAGAGCAAGTCTCAAATGTTTACATACAAGAAGCACCATCACCATTAACGATGAAATGTGGAGAAGTCGATCCAGGTAAACCATATTTGTATGAAATTTGAGTACCTCTGAACAACCTCAGGTTGCATTTGAGCCCTTCCTGCATTGCGTTTTTGCCACTTTTTTTTCATTTTTAAAAGATGTTCTTGTTGCTATCAAAAACACGGGTAAAACACATCAAAAACGCAATACATGCTTTCTGCAACATTTCCATTGAAATCTATAGAAACAAAAATACAACTTTTTGCATTCAAAAAAGTCCCTGACCCTTTCCAAAGAACGCACCAGGTAAAAATGCACAGGTGTGAACATGTTCCATAGGAAATCATGTTAAATGGACTGTACTGCATTTCTGCCAAACACAAAACGCTGCAAAAAATGCTTAGGTATGAAGGGTAACAAACTGGCTGTTTGTTTCTCCATCCGCATAATAGCATTATGTGTCCCAGCCCATTCCCTCATAGAGGGAATCACAGTTGTTTTCCAATGTCTGGGAATAAGGGTGCTGTAATGAGGAAATGAAACTTTTTTTAAGGAGAGTTATAGACCCAGGTCTATAAAAGGAGGGCCGCCTCTGGGGTCTACAGCCGTGAGCAACCTGTGATTTGTTGGCATAACTGAAAAACAGGACCAGAGGGGCCACCACAAATGTTTCCTAACGGTTCCCCACACCGCCAGCAATTATCATGAATCCTACAGGAAATCCTTTGAAAGGGCTGGCAAAGGGACCAAAGCCTATGGAGGGAGAAGAGTACACCGCAGGGCTGACTGCCCCAGAGGTACCCATCCCCAAGGAAAAGCATCTACTTAACGATCCATGGAGGTTGCGGGTAACACTCCAGAGACAGATCTTCCTCAACACCGAAGTGAGAGGCCCTGTCTTCCAAGGTAATACTATGACAGTCTTTGACACCCAGTTATATGTGTTCCTGCAAGAAATTTAACTCGCTGGCCGCCCTGATCCAGGATGGGGCTTGTCGTGGCTGACCCAACACAGAGCTGGGTCCGCTTAGGTCAATTGGGACCACCTAGTAAGAGCTTAAAGTTTTGCTATTGTGCATAGCTAGAAGCACTTATATTAAAAGGACTTGTCCCATTCCTGATCAGTAAGGAGGTGGCCTAATTCGCTCTCCCAGTCACATGTATAATAGGAGCGGTTGGGGAAACCGTGAGAAAGGGCAATAGTGTACAGCCTTGACACTATATGCAAACAATCTGGGTCATGAAGACTTAGGGCTTCAAAAGATGTTAAGTCTCTATGGAGGGTGCCAAGAGTGAATAATTTTGCATAAAAGTGTCTTAGCTGGAAATACACTAGCCAACTAGGGCCATCCTCAGCAAAAAGATCAGGTAGGAGTTTAAGTCCAGAAGGACCAATAGCCCATCGTATTGGTGAAGAGCAACCCAAGAATCCTGGACAGAACTGGACAGTCTGGATTGCCTAGCACTGGGGTGAGGCATCCTACGAGAAGAAATAGTTAACCATCGTACTGCGGAGTCCCAGACCTTCGGGTCTGAGATGAGGATTGCGCTGGTGGCTTACATGGAGGAAAAATCCCCAGTGGGGATGTTAGGTGCAAGAGTGAGATGTCCTGTTCCACGCATACCCATAGCTTGGGAGAACCAGGCTGGAATTTTGCTAAGGACTGCTGCCATATGATAAAGTTCTAGATGTTGCAACCCCGCACACCCCTCAAATTGCAGGGCCACAAAATGTATTGTCTAATTATTTACATAAAGAGCTTCCCATTTATATTTATATATGTTCCTTGGTTAAAAACTTCACCCAGCTGTTTTTGACTTTTAATTCATTTCATTGTCTCTGATGGGTAAGGAAATGTTCAAATATTACCATGTAGAATGATGGTAATGTTCTAAACTTTTGAGTCTAAAGTCTATTAGGCTAGGTTTACACTAGTGCGATCTTGATCAGAATTGCAGTGCAATACATTCTCATTCGATCTACAGGAGGCATGCAGTTTAGCGTAGTTTACAGGTAAAACCCCAATTTCAGCTTTGGACTCTCAACTAAAAATACAGTGGGAGGTTAAGAAATATTCTATACTGCTATAGGTCAAACGGGTCGGAGAGTGATAGGTATAAGTCCCTCCCTGCATGCTGCCGTCACTCTGCTATGTTGTAATTGTTCTGCATCAGCACAATCCTGATAGGCAGGGTCATGTTGGTTATTCATTGTCCCAGTCCAGTTAGCTGCAGTTTAATATACAGAAAAAGCAACAAAAGCTAGTTGCATGGCTGGAGCTGCCAAGATAAGAGATCTTTTAAGAGTCTCAAATTTTCCAACAGCAGAAACTTTAAAAGATGGATTATCTTTATTACATACCAGTAAGATGATTGATTACAGTTGCAAGAAAAAGTATGTGAACCCCTTGGGATTACGTGGAGTTTTGCATGAATTGGGCATAAAATGTGCTCTGAACGTCATCTAAGTCACAACAATAGAAGAACACAGTCTGCTGAACATAATACTACACAAACATTAGACGTTGCCATGGTTTAATTGCACATAACACTGTAAACATTCACAGTGCAGGGAGGAAAAAGTATGTGAACCTTTGGACTTAATACCTCCTTTGGCAGTAATAACCTCAACCAAACGTTTCCTGTAGTTGCAGATCAGACCTGCACAACGATCTGGAGTAATTTTGGACCATTCCTCTTCACAAAACTGTTTCAGTGTAGCAATATTCTTGGGATGTCTGGTGTGAATCGCTCTCTTAAGGTCATCTCACAGCATTTCAATCGGGTTGAGGTCAGGACTCTGACTGGGCCACTTCAGAAGGCGTATTCTGTGCTGTTGCAGCCATTGTTTTGTTGAATCACTTGTATGCTTTGGGTCATTGTCCTGTTGCATCACCCATCCTCTGCGGAGCTTCAGTTGGCGGACAGATGGTCGCACGTTTTCCTGCAAAATGTCTTGATAAACTCTGGAATTCATTTTCCCATCAATGATAACAATCCGTCCAGGCCCTGAGGCAGCAAAGCAGCCCCAAACCATGATGCTCCCTCCGCCATGGAGTAGAGTGTGATGTAACACCTAGATATCCACCTCTCAACTGAACTTTGAGTGGTTGAATTTTAGCTCCAAGTTTGAAAAGTTTTCACTGTGAATTGAATACCAGCAAAATATAGCAAAATATGCCGCTATTTAACACCATACCCTGTCAAGTAAGTCCACAATACAAACAGTGCCTTGAAAAAGTTTGTATACCCCTTTACATTTTCCACATTTTGTCATTTTACAACCATAAACATAAATGTATTTTATTGGGATTTTATGTGATTGACATCTAGAGTGACATTTTTGCCCATTCTACTTTGCAAAATAGCTCAAGCTCTGTCAGACTGGATAGAGAACATCTGTGAGCAGCAATTTTCAAGCCTTGACACATATTCTCAATTGGATTTATGTTTGGACTTTGACTAGGCCATTCTAACACATGAATATGCTCTGATCCAAACCATTCCATTGTAACTCTGGCTGCATGTTTAAGGTTGTTGTCCTGCTGGAAGGTGAACTTCTGCCCCAGTCTCAAGTCTTTCGCAGACTCTAACAGGTTTACTTCTAAGATTGTCCTGTACTTGGCTCCATCCATCTTCCCATCAACTCTGACCAACTTCCCTGTCCCTGCAGAAGAAAAGCATCCCCACAACATGATGCTGCCACCACCATGTTTCATGGTAGGGATGGTGTGTTCAGGGTGATGTTTTGCTTTTAGGCCAAAACGTTCAATTTTGGTCTCATCTGACCAAAGCACCTTCTTCCACATGTTTACTGTGTCCCCAAATGGCTTCTCATAAACTGCAAACAGGACTTCTTATGGCTCTCTTTCAACAATGGCTTTCTTCTTGTCACTCTTCCATAAAGGCTAGATTTGTGGAGTGCACGACTAATAGTTGTCCTGTGGATAGATTCTCCCACCTGAGCTGTGTATCTCCTCCAGAGTTACCATGGGCCTCTTGGCTGCTTCTCTGATTAATGCTCTCCTTGCCCAGCCTGTCAGTTCAGGTAAACAACCATGTCTTGGTAGGTTTGCAGTTGTGCCATACTCTTTCCATTTTTGGATGATGGATTGAACAGTGCTCCGTGAGATGTTCAAAGCTTGGGGTATTTTGTAATAACCTAATCTCCACAACTTTAGCCCTGACCTGTCTGGTGTGTTTCTTGGCCTTCATTATGCTGTTTGCTCTAGTGAGAACATTAGTATGTTCTCTAACAAACCTCTGAGAGCTTTACAGAACAGCTGTATTTATATGGAAATTAAATTACACACAGGTGGACTCTATTTAGTAATTAGGTGGCTTCTGAAGGCAATTGGTTCCACTAGATTTTAGTTAGGGGTATCAAAGGGTGCTGAATGCATGCCACATTTTTCAGATTTGTAAAAAAATTTTGAAAACCATTTATCATTTTCCCTCCACTTTACTGTGCCACTTTGTGATGGTCTATCACATAAAATGCCAATAAAATGCAGTTATGTTTTTGGTTGTAACATGATAAAATGTGGAAAATTTCAAGGGTATATGAATACTTTTTCAAGGCACTGTAATGTACAGGCTTCCCCATCCTGGCAGGCATATCCCCGAGTGAGTTTTCCAGGGATTTGGTTCCACAGCAATAGACCATGACCTAGACCTGCGTCTGGGAGGGTCTTTCAAAAACTTGCCAGTGTCCAATAGTAATGGGCCTATAACAAATGGTGTACAATAAAGTTGCCTGTGTCTTCCACTGTACAATTACGATAGCTCACTTTTTCAAAAGTTGTTTAGCAGTTACAGATTAATATACAGAAATGAATGTCTATGAACTGTATGTATGTTAGATAACACTGTTACAATAGCTGCTAACAGAGTACCTTGGCCACTAAACATTCATCACACACTTTTTTTTTTTATAATCAGTGAACTAAGAATGTCTGTAAAAATGTATACCTATACATATTGGGACCCATTGTGTTGGCATTAGTGCATGCACACTGACCTGCTGTGTTGATCCTCACAAGAATTCTGGATGGCAGTGGAAATCTGTTCCTCCTCTCCTTCCTTATCAGCACCAAGGGTGTTTTGTGAAACAGAGTCTCCATTGAGAGAAGAAGCTGAACATTTTAAATAAAAAAAAAATGATAAATAAGTAGCAGAATTCCTCCCTCCATTTACTGTATTTCGCCTGCCATGTAGAATGATGGTAATGTTCTAAACTTTTGAGTCTAAAGTCTATTAGGCTAGGTTTACACTAGTGCGATCTTGATCAGAATTGCAGTGCAATTTTGTAATGCAGCTGTAGTGCTCCTTGGTGCGTTTGATACATTTTTAATGTGTGTTTTACTATTCCAACTCATCACTGCTTTCAGTCAGCAGGGATGAGTTTCCATTGGTTAAGGAATCAGCATTCACCAGTGTCATAACCACCACTGACTCAGACCCACTGTCAGCAACACGGTTGAGTCATTGGTTGTTAGGGAGCCAACACCCGCTGGTGTCCTAACAACGATGACAGCAGAATATAAAGAAAAGAACTGGCATTAAAACAAAAAGCAGCATGAGGGTCCACCACAATCCTTACCTGACCCTTCGGGTCTGGTATGGATTTTAATGCATGAAAATTAATAAGACCCCTATCCTAGCAGACCAGGAAAAGGGGGAGGGGGATCAAGCGAGTGCCACCCCCACCTCCTGAACTATACCAAGCCACATGCCCTTAACATGGTGGGTGGGGATTACGTTTCTGGGGGTGATATGCGGGATAGTTTATTAAAATCTAGAAGGCCCTTTTTAAACAAGGAGGCGCCCAAATCCTGCCCCCTCCTCCATGTGAATGAGTATGAGGGTATATAGTACCCCTACTTCTTCACAAAGAAATATCATAAAGAAATAAAAAGGCAGCTTTTGACGAGTCCTTTAATTATTAAAAAAAAAAAAAAACACAACAAAAAAAAAAACAAAAGGGGCGGAGACCTTGCCCCAATGATGTCCCTTGGAGATCCCACCTTATGATATCATATGAAGTGGGGTCACCCCATGATCGGACTCCTATGACATCATAGAGTGGGGTATTCTAGGGCTATTACGTGTCATAGGAGGTGGAGTCACCCAGTGGGTGAGCACTGCCCCTATGATGCCATAGGGCATCTCTGAGGGTTGTCATAGGGAAGGCGGTGCTCACAGTGTCAAGTAACAGAAGTTGCCAGGCTTCGTGGGTTTTTTTTCTTGTGAGGGTTGGCGGCTGGCATTCATTATAGGGCTGAAACCAACAATGATCGATTGAAAATGTAATAATTGATTAGTTGGCCGATCATTGTTTAGCATAAAAGGTTAAAAACTTCAAAAAACCTTTGGTGTATTAATTTAGTTAATATGTGTAGCAAAAAAAATATTCTATGCAGTGGTAAATATAAAACCAACTATATGGTTAGGGAACAAAATATCTAATCCACTCTGAGAATAACAGACAAAAGAGATATAATATATATATATATATATATATACACTGTGGTGTGAGTATAGGCATTAGACACTCAAAGTTCTCAAGGAACCTTAAGGAGCTCCAGAGTGCAGTGCGCAGAAGACTGGATTTTCAGTTTCTTCCCGGTTTAATAACCCTGGATCAGGGTCTGCAGCTTGGAGACTTTGAAAAGATTTGTATAGGAAACATTTTTCAAATCTGTGCCCAGGCAGGTCTTACTGAAGACCTGCAGGCATTCCTTATAAACTAAGCCTGGCCAAGGATCAGAGCTCCGTCAGGAGACAGACGTACTCCCATTAGGAGAGGTGCTCTACTTAGGAGACAGCACTCCATGCTGAGGAGAGATTACTTACCTAGCGAGTATGGGGAACTGGGAGAGCTGAGGTAATTAGGTGAGTCCAAGGGACTGAGGGAATCTGTAAGTTTCAGAGTAGTGCCAAGAGATACCCCATTGGGATGCCAGGAAGCGGACCTGTGTAGCAGGGGGCCCAGAGAGCCAGGAAAGACTGTATAAGAAACCAGTGGGAAAAAGCAGTGTGTCCCATGATGTATATCAAGAAATGGATTTTACAGGTAAGTTGAAAAAATATCCAATTTTCTTTATTGTACATCACGGCACACAGAGCAGGCTATAATCCATTACTCTCTGGGATGTCCCAAAGCAATGCACTTGAGGGGACACAGACAAAAAAAACCCCATTATTAATCCTAAGGAACCTACTCCACTGACATTTGTTTGTTAATAACACAAGATAATCCCACACTCCTGGTAGAGTGTGTTTTTACCCAAAAGGAGAAACTGTCTTTCAAGCCATAGGCTTGAGTTATTAACTAGCGGACCGATGGTGAATTAGATGCTGCCTGGCTCTTCTTCCCGAACATTCAAGTCTGACTGCTTGATCTGTGCAGATAACCTTAAATAAATTCAGTCAGCCTGAACCAAATCCAAAATGTGTAGAGCTTCCTCTCCTGGTGACTGTGGGAAAAAAGAAAGGCAAGAAAATGGGAAAACAGCCAAAACCAAAGTCAAATCCCAAAGACACAAAATGGTTTAACAGACAGTTTTGAGTAGACACCCTGAAGGAAGGAACAAAACAACGAATGAGAAGCAGATAGAGCTTGCAACTGGCCTTTAAAGTGGCAAACTCTTACCATTCCTTCAGAGTACTGTGCTGTGGCCCAGGACTCCTGTGTGCATGCCTGTCAGACGGCCAGAGCTTGCGAATCCAAAAGAAAGACCGAGTGAAGATGGAAGCCTCTGCAGCAGTGACAGCGTGCCACTGGAGGGCTTCGTTTTAAGGTAAGTCCTAGATAATGTGCTAGTAGCACATTATGACATTACCTAGCAGGAGACATTTCTTTATTTTCCCTGTGATTTAATGGCACTTAAAGGCTAATTTAACTCCTGTTTGGAGAAAGGCCAAATTTGAGCAATCAAAAACTTCCAAGGATGCCACTTTCTGGATTTAAACCAGGACACATAACACTTCCAAGTCATATCGTAAATCCCCCTGGATGCTGGATTCCTGTCTGCAACACAGTAGGGATAACCAGCCCAGAGACACCCCAATCATTCAGCACTTGGGCTTCAATAGCCAGGCCACCGCTGAGCAATTGTACAACAGGATGCAAGGCTGGTCCCTGAGACAGAAGGTCTGGCCAGATCGGAAATGCTCAAGGGCTGTCAACCACCTTACTAAGTCCACCTTTTGTTGAACCTGGATGTCAGAATATGATTCACCTTCTTATGGGCAGCCTAACCCTAGTGCCACCCTACTGATTGGTACATGTCACTGCCGTGGCATTGCTGGACTGAACTTTTACTTCAAGACCCTGCAAACGGTTTGTCCAGTGATCCAGTCAAAACCGAAAAGGCTGGAACTCCAGAATATTGGTAGACAAAACTAATTTCCTGAGGAGACCAAGATCTATATAGGTGTGACTTCCTGTATGGGAAGGGGTATATAGGGTGGGACTTCCGGTCTGCCAGTGTCCATTCACCTGTAGGAGGCGCATAACCAAGATAGTAATGATAGCCTGTTCTGTGTCCTCAGATGTACAATAAAGAAATGTAATTTTTAGTGAGACACACCCAAAGGGAAATTCATCTAAAGGGATGCAGACCCTGCTACTTTCTTCACTAGAACCCTGCAAGCGCAGCAGCTGATTGATAATTATAAAATCACTTCACTCACATTCACTTTGCACATGGGCACAGAGAAACAGCTATTTCTTCAGAACAAAAGGTAGGAATCTGCAACAAAATTTGTTAACTGCTTCCTGCATCCTGCACAGGTGCGCAAAATCACGTATTTTGCATTACCGGGTAGGGGGTGCACGTGAGGCGTGCACATGCCCTACCCGCACCGCCTTTTGTGGCCGTCAATCACTGGGTCCTGGCAGCTGATTACTTGTCGGCACCTGGTGATTGCAGAGGATCTCCAACAGGGAGAAATGTCTGTAAACAAACAGTTCTCCTCCCTCTTGGCTCGTGCACACTGCTTTGGATGACTGTGAAGTGAAGCACACGGACACAGACCCCTAGTAAAACACACCCAGCACACAGTTAACCTTTTGACCGCCCCTCATGTTAACCCCTTCCTGCCCAGTGCCATTAATACAGTGTCAGTGCTTTTTTTTTTTTTTTTTTTTTAGCACTGATCACTCTATTGGTGTCACTGGGGATGTCAGTGACACCAAGTCAGTTCCCCCCCCCCCCCCCCCCAGTGTCAGAATGCCTCACTGATTGACGCCATTACTAGTAAAAAAGAAAAGTCCCAGTATATATACCGCCATTTGTAAACGCTTTAACTTTCACTTAAATCAATTTACACTTATTTTTTTTTTTTTTTATAGCAAAGACATGTAGCAGAATACATTTTGGCCTAAATTTATGACAAAATTAGATTTTTTACATTTATTAATGGATGTGTTTAATAGCAAAAAGTCAAAAATATTGTTTTTTTTCCTCTCAAAATTGTTGGTCTTTTTTTTTTTATAGCGCAAAAAATAAAAAAATTGCACAGGGAATCAAATACAACCGAAAGAAAGCTCAATTTGTTGGAAAAAAGGATGTAAATTTAATTTGGGTGCATCATTGCATGACCGCGCAATTGTCAGTTAAAGCAGCACCGTAGCACAAAAAATGGCCTGGTCAGGAAGGGGGGTAAATCCTCTGGAGGGCAAGTGGTTAAAATCCCTGCAATGTACATAGGTCACCCAGAGGGGAATGTTTTTTTCTGAACAAAAGTGGTGTTACTCTTTAAAAAGTGTAGGGATAACCAAATCTGATAGATCTAAGTCCTTGGCTAAGGACTTAGCCCAGGACTTGGGCTTCTCCAGCCAAGCCAGTGACTGTTCCTTGGGAGAGAAGATGCAGACAATCTGGGAGGGCTGAAAGAGAGTCGAGCAAGGGTCACATAATTAGTTTGTAAGGTTGAATAAAGACACTGGTCCATCTGATTCAACCTCATTGTATGTGTGTTTGTTACTACCAGTTTCAATATCTCTGTACATTGCATTTACTAAGAAACACATCTAAAAGCTTTTTGCATTTATTTACACTACTCACTGACACAACCAACTTGTGGAAAGAAGTTCCACCTCCTTACCTCTCTTACAGTAATGAAGCCTTTACTGTATGTGTTTAAGATTGAACAGCTTCTAGTCCAACTTCATTGTGTGGATGCGTGTCTTCTTTAGACACATTGGATCAAATAATTTTCTCCTAATTATACAGTCAACAGTTAAATATGTATATTAAGAGTTCCTTCTCCAGGGAGAATAAGTATTTTTTGTAGTCGTTCCTCCAGCCCCCTTATTAGCTCTGTTGCCCTGCTATCAACTCTCTAATTCAAGGATATCCTTCCCGACGATCAGTGACCATGACTAGAAGGCATATTCAAGACAGAACCATTGTTTAGTAAAGTGGTAGAATTATAGTTTTATCGCTTGAGTAAATACAATTTTTAATGCAACTTTGCTTGCTGCAGCTTGGCAATGCTATTGATCTACAAGGACCACCAGATCCTTTTCCATCTCCTGTTCCTCCAGATCATTTTCTATCCTCTATTACCTCAAAGGGTCTCCCCCCAAGCAAGTAACTTGCATACATATTAACTCCCAAGTGCATTACTTTACATTTTTCAGTATTTAACCTTCATCTGCCAGAGAGTTGCCCTTAACTAGCTACTTGTAAAGTAGCTATAACCTGTTGTGAAGTTATTGTCCTGCTCAGCTCGGTATTATCAGCAAATTCCAAGATTGAACTATTCATTCCAACCTCTATATCTTTTATAAACAAGTTAAACAGACTTGGTCCCAGGACAGCACCCTAGGGCATACTGCGAACAACTCTAATCCATTCAGAAAACATGCCATTAATCCCCACACTCTCGACGTACTCTTGTAACCAATTTTCTATCCAGGGACATGAAATGGCATCAATGCCAAAATACCCTAATTTGTAAATTAAGCATTTGTGATGTACTGTATCTAATACCTTAGCATACCTGATCCACTACGTTCACAGGCCTTTCTCTATCCAAATTAAAGCCTACTTCCTCATATTCCCTTGAATATTGGTACCATGTTTGCTTTTCCCCAATCCAGTCAGTAAGTTTAACCACTTTTGGGCCGCCTGCCCGCAATTTACTGCAGACTGGCGGCAGCTACAGGACCAGTGACGTATCTGTACGTTGCTACTCGTTTGCCTACACAGGGGTGCTTCGCCCCCGAGCGGGTGCGCAAAGCTACCCCCACCACAGAACGAGAATCCCGGTAATTATGTGATCACTATGCATGACAACACAATGACAGCAACACATTTATGACTCTAATTCATAAATGCATTGCTTCTGTTCCTGGAGAGCGGTGATTGATTCATAGCTCTCACATGACACATGGGTACAGCACCCTGTACCATGTGACCAGCTGGAACCAGTCACAGATCACTATTATATTGAACTTTATAAAATTAAATGAATTTAATACATTTATGACAGTTCAAAGCAAGCTTTTCATTGATCTTCATTGCTCAAAAAAACAAAAAAAACATCCTGATCACCCCCCAAAGAGTAGTACAATTTTACTATGGTAACCATTGCACTACTCTGATGAAAGTATTTTTAAAAATAGTAAAAAATAATGTTTAAAAAAGGGTTTTAAATTTTTTTTTTTCAACTACTTGCCGTCAGCCATCAATGCGCGGGTGAGCGGCGGCTCTGGGCAAAGTGACATAATCTTACGCCGCTTTCAATTTCTGGTTGTGCGTTCCCTCCTCTGCTGCCGCCTATGCCCTCCAGGGAGAGAAGAAAGAACACAGCACTGAGTAAAAGCACTACATTTTACGCACACGTTAGATTAGCACATTTAACTTTGATTGTCAGGGTTGACCTTTGATCACCCCATCATGCAGCCAGTGCCATTAGTACAGTGTGAGTATATATAGAATTTTTCACTGATCACGGTATTACTGCCACTAGCGACATCAGATTGCATCAGGGTCAGTTAGCACCCCTCCCAGCCAGGGTCAGCTAGCGTTAGATGGCCCGCATTCTATCGCACTAACGTTATAGGTCGCTGATCGCCGCCATGACTAGTATAGTGTTTGTACAGAACTATACTAGTGCTTTGTATAGTGTCCACAAAAACGCAGTGTTCACAGAATCGGCTGTGATACTCATCAGTAGTATATAGCAAGTCTTGTAACTTCTATCAGCATCCAGCTGAGCACTGGTTAAAGCTTGTAGGAGTTTTCACTCTAATCTGACTGTCCTATGAGGCCCCCTCACCCTCTCTGTCTGGACAGTGCTGATTGGCCCTGTGCTGATCACATGTTCCCTTCCAAAGAAAAATAAAACTCTCTAGCATACACACTAAACTGAGCATGTGTCAAGTGACTCCTAGAGCTCTGTACCATCAGTAGATGGAATGGGGACAGTAGAAGGAGAGGATCAGAGAAGATGGGATCAAACAACCTTTTTACACAATAGGTTCCCTTAGGTTCCACAGTGAGTATAGCAAGCATGCTTTACTAAATATACAGACTGATTTTACTGTTGTGGGTCTAGTAACACTTGGACACAAGGACATTGGATGAACAGGAAAAAGCCCAAAGACTGCTAAAGCTGCAGGTAGGTCAGAGACTGAGCAACAATGGTATAAGTATGCTCGAGGCCTATGAGGGCATTAAAGATGACGCACGCCCAGATGTAAGCTGTCCTGTACCCTGTCCATTTCCCAGAGGGAGACAACGTTGTGGCTGCATTAATTTGATATATTTGAGTATATATTGATCATAATATATTTTATTGGAGTATTTTATTGGATCTTATTGAAACTTTTTTGGAGTATTTTCATTGGAGTATATACCTTTTTAGCGCTGCACTTTATATATATATATATATATATATATATATATATATATATATATATATTTATGAGGTTTATGTTTTGGTTGCCTTACGAGCTATAGCTGCTATTATTTGAAGCGCTCACTGATTGCATTTATCTTTCATACAGCCTGCATAACTGCAGTGAAAAACTCCCCTGGTAAAAAAAAAAAAAAAGACAGGGAAGGGCCCACATATGATGGAGCTATGAGCCTCAAGCCTATAGAGACTGAAAAAGCAGGTCATGAAATCAACAGACAGTAGTAGGAGGAAAGGGGAAAACACTGCAGGTTGCCTAGGTAGAGCTGCCTGCATTTCCTCTGCTTTGCACTGGCAGACATGACCCATAGTGCCACAGGAATCCATTCATCAAGTAGAATCTGTCAACATGAGGGCACTAAGTGTGGCATCATCAAGCACTTATTGCTTTCAAGTATTCTCCCATTCAGAACATGGGTACTGGCCTTTCCCATTGCAAAAGACCACCAGTGCCCATTCTCACCATGGAAACTGAATGATCCAAAGGTAAAAATACATGTGGCCAGGCTATATGTGTGACAGATAGAGCTTGTGTTCAGAAGATTAGGATTGTGGTGGAAGCTTACCACACACTTTGTCACATTGCTGTTCTAGGATGAGAGGAAGAGCCCAGATACTCACTGGGTACTCCGTTGAGAGTAGCACTAAAGCCACACAACAGAAAAATACCCCCAGCTGCTAGTAAGCCGCTCTGCACTGCGCTGGGCAGGATGTCATCATGCAGCATCAACCCAGCCACAGCTCTACCCCTTCATAACATGGGCATCAGCTTGCCTATGCACAAAATGGCTGCCGGCACCCACCCTCAGGATGGGCACTAGAGCTTCTGCAAAAGTACAGTGCCCATATGCTGCATTCACACAAGATGGCTATTGCGACTGCCCCAAAATGCCCATCAGTGCTTCAGCCAAAGAGCACAAGCAGATGAGACACGGGTACTACAGCATAGCTGACTTATAGAGGCAGTTGTCTGGGTCTGGTATGGTGGTAAACACAGGATATCCGAAAATGCACAGTGGCAGAAATAATACAATGGCTAGTTATACACACAGAACAGGGGGTAAACACCAACCAACCACTCCAATACACCCTTGAGTAAAGGACATGACAGATCTCTTCTCTGTGGGAAAGGGGTCACTGTTCACCCTGGGGAGACATTGTGACAAAGAAAGGAGGTTTCTTGGTCCTATGCCCCCCCCAAGTGAGGAAGAGGAAGGCTGCCATTAGGGTCAGGATAGGGCTGTTACAGGTGAATCTGTACATAACTATGGATCTGTATGCACTTGATGGCTGAGCTGGGGAGACTGTAAAGATATATAGTATCCTACCCATCACCCAGCTCACCAGGTCTCTGCACATGTTCAGTTTAGTGTGTATGGCTAGAGAGTTAAATTTTTCTTTGGGAGGGAACATGTGATCAGCACAAGGCCAATCAGCACTGTCCAGACAGAACAGGTAAAGGGTTATGCAGACTCATAGGACAGTCAGAGCAGAATGAAAATGCCTCCTACAAGCGTTAACCAGTGCTCAGCTGGACTCTGATAGAATTCACAACACTTGCTATATAGCAAGTCTTTTTTTTTTTTCTTCAGTGAGACATGCAATCTCCCACAGTACACGCAACATGGAAATGCAATTATTTTAGTAAATATAAACTGCTAAATACCTTTCCTCATCAGCAGTAAATCCCTGCAAAATTAAAGGGAACTAAGACTCCCAGCAGGGAGTTTAGGTCCCTAAAGTGGTTGTAAATCTCAGTCATGAAATCAGAACAAAGCACATATATCTGTAGTGCTTACTTGTCTAGCTCCAAAACTCTAAGTGTCCGTTCTTTCTAGTACTATGTGAAGGGGGGGGGGTTCCCTTTCCTCCAATCAGCTCTCACACAATGTACAAGTTCTCTAACTGCAGCTCCCCATCCCCTCCTCCTGTGATACCGACAAAGAAGAATTTTATAACAAATTTGCACTTCTGAAAGAAAGAAGGGAAGAAAGGAAGCGACAAGTAAAACCAATTTAGGAGTATTTGTTTCCTCTGTGTATCACCTGAGGGTTTTAACTTCACTGGGTATATGAGAGGGATAACAACCATTTTAATCTTTGAAACTAGGCTAAAAACCAAGCTGCCGTCTAGCAGGTTGGGACACTGTCAGGAGTGCCCCTATGCTGTGCCTTGTTTTTGTGCCTAGTGTCCTACTCCTGAAGGTGGCACTATAACAAGATCTCCACTGTGTCATTTAATGAACAGATTAAAAAACAATTCCACCTTGGTGATTTGATAAGTGGCAAAAAGATTGATTAAAAAAAAAAATTATATATATATATATATATATATATATATATATATATATATATATATATATTCTCCATTAGCAAACCTGCAAGACATTTTGGAAAACTTTATAATAAATAGATGTTAAACAGGTACGGCTCTCTTCTGCCCACAGCAAAATTTGCACTGACAGAAGCTGCAGTAACTGGCTCTGAGTGCCTCCTAATAATATATGTCGCTACAGTGGCATTGTCTGGAAGGATCTGCAGATGACCCTCTCTTCAACTGAACTGACAGCAAGGTTTGTAAGATTGCTAATCATTATATAATTTGAAGATCTTCTGAACTCCGCTTGAGAGCTTGCACCATCTTCTGCAACCCCAAGAGCTTGTCTCTGGTGTCATCTAAAAACTGAGAATTGCCACAGAAGCTGCATTTGACCTGGTTTATGAGTTTTGCCTGAATATTTAGGGACTGAGAAGAGCATTACTAGATTACGAAGGTGAAAAAACTGAGTGTGATGGGAGTCATTTTGGGTGGGGGGCTCATGAAACCCAGCTTACTTTTCAGAGGTTGGGAGACCCGTCTCACCTCCCCATATCCCTCTTATGTGCACGTCACCCCGTGTCTCTTAGGGGCAAAAGGTGACTAACGGACGCTGAGAATGCGGTTGGAATTACTTCAGATGAAACAATAATATTTATCAGCCATATGAAGACTATTCCTGGATGTTGATTCTGAACTAGACATGTGAATTGAAGGAGTGCCTGCTCTGTAGTGAGATCCTAATTCATCAAACCATTGTCTAGGTGTGAATTCTCATTCACCTTTTGTTTTGGTCACCCAGCCAGCTAACCTAGCTTACTGTTTAGAGTGTTAAGTCTATTTCTGTATCTACTCAAGCGCAGTCTGGGTCGGTTCCGTTACATTGGTAGCAAGCGGTGGAATTGTGCTTCCTGGCTGTGAACACATCCAAACCACCACCGGGATTCAAGATCAGGAAAGTAGATGCCGGTCACCCCAGTGAAGATATGGACCTGGCATCAGAGTTCCTGGGGCTGCTGCGGATCGTTCTTGCAACATACCCCAGGACTGTATCTGTGGATGAGTACCTGGAGCTCAGGCAACAAATTCAGGTGGTGCTTTGGAGTGGAGCCCTCTAGGTTGCTGGTATGTACAAGGGCAAATGCTATCCAAACCCAGGGGAATGGGCCAGGGACCAACGGGAGTTACGGATGCCATTCCTGGGAGAGTGACCCCAGGAGCAATGGGTGACTGGGTGATATCGGGATCTGCAATGGCACGCAGAACAGAAATATTTAGGGGTGACAACAGAATGCTCTCCAGAGGGATATGACTTTGGTGGCCTGGATTGCTATTGGAGAGCCTTACAGATCATTTTGTGTTTGGCGATGAAGGAGGACCTGCGAGAACACAGAGAGGCTGTGTCCTGTCTCACAGGGGTCTCAGAGCTTGAACCAGATCTGGAATACCTACTGATGAAAGAACAGCATCTGAAAAGGGCATAGAGGCAATGCTAAAACATGTTCAGCAGCATGCCCAGGAATCGGCAGTGGAAATTACAGAGATTGCCGTCCCCAAACCTGAAGTGCTGACAAAAGAGCAGAGGTCTGCTAGCCTCTGCCCAGCACTGGTAACAGGGGGTTCCACGGACAGGAAATGGTGAACCCCTATTCCCAGACACAAGTTCCAGAGACTGGGGATTTGATTGACTTTTCTGCTGAGGAGGGACCAGACGCTGTGCCTCCAGAAGAGCTGGCATGAGGGCATGCCACTGTTGACCTCTGCCCACAACAATCAGCACCGCAGGAGCTACAAGAAGAGGATGCAATCGGCACCTCACAACTGCAGCTTGAGCTGATGTCCTTGGATGGGACTTCGGTCTCCACTGACACAACCCCAGAAAAAAGTCTGGCATTGGGACAGGAGGATGTCAGCCTTACTTTGCGAACACTGGGGGATGTCCATTCAAGTCAAAGTGGATAAGACTACAGTCACAACCTGGATACCCCAGGGATGCTGGGCAGTCGGCCCACATCCCCAACAGCAGTTGGCCCAGCCACCCTGTCTTCTCTCCATCGGCTGAGAGGAGTTAAAGGAGAAGGACCAGTCCGTACTTCTCGCCAGCGGCGGGTATGTTCTACGAGAGAGGCAGAGGTTGGCTGGGTGAGTAATGCTATGTTTGGGACAATGTGTTTGGGGTACTGTGTGGGTATGGGCAGTAAGGGACTGGGACTATGGACTAACATCCAAGCCAACCCGTCTGGGGTTTCCTCCAGTGTTAGTCCCATGCCGAAAGGGGAGATATGTGACGAGAGTCACATTGGGTAGGGGGCTCATGGAACCCTGCTTACTTTGCAGAGGTTGGGAGACCCCTGTCTCAGCTCCCCATATCCCTCTTATGTGCAAGTCACCCTGTGTCTCTTAGGGGCACAGGGTGACTAATGGACGCTGAGAATGCGGTTAGAATTACTTCAGATAGGACAGTAATATTTATCAGCCATATGAAGACAATTCCTGGTTGTTGATTCTGAACTAGACATTTGAATTAAAGGAGCCAGACCGCCTGCTCTGCAGTGAGATCCTAATTCATCAAACCATTGTTTAGGTGTGAATTCCCATTCACCTTTTGATTAGGTCACCCAGCTAGCTAACCTAGCTTACTGTTTAGAGTGTTAAGTCTATTTCTGTATCTAGCTGCGTTTGCATATGATCATGTGATCAGTCTCATTGTTATTGTATAAAAAGCCAGTTTGAGTTTAAAATAAGGAGTTCCATGTTCAGACAGACTGGTGTCGTCCAGTCTTGTATGATCGGCTGTGGTGTCTGTTGTCAGTGTTCGGACAGGGAAGTGGTATTCTAATGGAAGTACTCAAGCGCAGTCTGGGTCGGTTCTGTTACACTGAGTGTGGTTTGAACAGCATCCAATCCGCATGATATGTGAAATAACATTGTTTCCTTTGGTGCCTGTTAACATATGTCCAGTGTACCGGCGGGATTCAGTGCATATTGAAAGAGTCTTGTACAATATCTGAGCAGTGCGGTCCAGTTCATGTGCGGATTAAAGCCTTATGACTTCTATGGGAACGGGTTTTAAACCGCATATGTGTGAACAGAATAAAATCCTGATCTTAACCTGTGCTGAACCTGATGTAAACCTGACCTGGACAACTACTGTATCACTGAGCTGTGAAACCTGAGCTTCAATTTGCACTGCACATGTGTGAATCAGCACTAAAGATGTCTGATAAAAATGTATCTACTGAACTGCCAGAATGGTAGATGTCATGTGCTGACTGTGTGTAAAACCAGTGCAGACAAGATTGTTCTTGGCAAAAAGAGAAGACTGGCTAAAGATATCTCAAAAAGTCATAGAAAAAAATGTATTTTGCACTCCCCCCGTCTAATAAAACTACCCGCAGCTGTATGGACCTTTAATATACAAAAACTGACTTGGCAAACGAGCTTTTAAAATTAGGTTACATTATAAACTGCTGTTGATCAAAAGAACTCTAAATAATCCCAACCACAACCTAACCCCTAATACTAACTTTAAGGCAAATGTATACATGATTAATACTATATTAACCACTTGCCATCCTGAGGATTTACCCCCCTTAATGACCAGACCTCTTTTCGCTATTTGGTGCTGCACTATTTTAACTGATAATTGCGTGGTCATGCAATGCTGTACCCAAACAAACTTTATGGCCTTTTTTTCCCACACAAATAGAGCTTTCTTTCGGTGGTATTTGATCACCTGTGTGCTTTTTATTTTTCGTCCTATAAACAAAAAAAGACTGAACATTAAGAAAAACAATATTTTTTACTGTCGGCTATAAAAAAAATATAGCAAACTCAAAGCTAGTCATACATTTAGGCCAAAATGTATTCTGCTACATGGTTTTGGTAAAAAAAATCCAAATATTGATTGCTTTGTGTGAAAGTTCCATAGTATAGATACTGCAATTTACGCCTTTTTTTGCTATACAGCGCTGCACTGATTTAACTGAAAATTGCGTGGTCATGCAATACAGTACATAATTGAAATTTGCGTCCTTTTTTTCACACAAATAGAGCTTTCTTTCGGTGGTATTTGATCACCTGTGCACTTTTTATTGTTGGCACTATAAACAAAAACATTTTTGAAGAAAAAAAAAAAACATTTTCTTATTTCTGTCATAAAAAATATCCAAAAAAAATAAAATGTCATAAATTTAGAAATGTATTCTGCTACATGTTTTTGGTTAAAAAATCCCAATAAGTGTATATTGATTGCTTTGTGTGAAAGTTATAGCATCTACAAACTATGGTATAGATAATGAAATTTACACAGCTTTTACTTTCTGACTGTCCATCACATTTCTTGACGTGCTAAAATACCAGGACAGTACAAACACCCCCAAATGACCCCTTTTCGGAAAGTAGACACCCTAAGATTTATTTTTTTTTCCACAAGTTTTTGTAAAATGAAATTTTTTTCTACACAAAGTTGTCATTTAAATTATATATTTCTCACACAAGCCATGGGTATATGTGGAATTACACCCCAAAATATATTCTGCTTCTTCTACCAAATATGGTGATACCACTTGTGTGAGACTTTTTGGGAGCCCAAGCCACAAATACAGGAGCCTGAAAACCAATGACCACTTTGAAAGCCTGAAGGTGCGTAACTTCCTCATTTCACTTCTTCACTACCTATCACACTTTTGGAGGCCCTGAAATGCCAGGATAGCACCAACTCCCCCCCCCCCCCAAATGACCCCTTTTTGGAAAGTAGACACCCCAAGGAATTTAAAAAGAGGCATGGGGAGTATTTTGCAGATCTAATTTTTTCAAACAAGGTTTTGAAATATAAAAAAACTTGTGGCAGCAAATGAGATCGGGGGGGTGCATCATCTCCCGCTGCTTGCAAAAGCAATCCTGCAGCTAATTAGCCACTAAGATTGCTTTTACATGAAAGCCCATTATTATTATTATACAGGATTTATATAGTGCAAACAGTTTGCTCAGCGCTTTATATTATAGCGGGAGACAATACAGCAACAATACAGTTCAAAACAAGAGGGATTTGATGGCCCTGCTCCTTGGACCTTACATCCTAGAATGGAGGGGTTAGAGGTATACAAGGTAGTAACTGTGGGGGATGGAGTGGTTGAAAGAGTAGAAGATTCCAGTATTAGCTGAGGGCAGGATAGGCTTCCCTGAAGAAATAGGTTTTTAGAGATTGCCTAAAAGTGAGCAGAGCAGGCGATAGTCTGATAGAATGGGGTAGAGCGTTCCAGAGGATGGGGGAAGCCCTGGATAAGTCCTGGAGACGAGCATCGGAGGAGACAAGGGAGCTAAAGAGTAGGCGGTCTAGCGAGGAGCGTAGAGTACGGTTTGGGTGATATTTGGAGACAAGATTGGTGATGTAATTTGGGTAGTGTTATGAATGGCTTTATACGTTATTGTTAGTGTTTTGAATTTTATCCGTTGGGCAACGGGAAGCCAGTGGAGGGATTGGCAGAGAGGGGTGGCAGATACAGAACGGTTAGTAAGGTGGTTGAGTCTGGCAGCAGCGTTAATGATAGACTCTTCAGGGGATAGCCGGCGAAGAGGTAGGCCAATGAGGGAGTTACAGTAGACGAGGCGAGATATAACAAAGGAGTGAATAAGTTGCTTAATGGTTTCCGGGGTTAGGAACGGTCGTATCTTGGAGATGTTGCGGAGGTGAATACTACAAGATTTGGACAGCGATTGGTCTGGGGCTGAAAGGACAGATTGGAGTATCAGTTTTGGATTACACCTAGTACCCTGGCATGAGCGGAGGTACTGATGATTGTGTTATCGATCTTGATGGAGAAGTCAGCACAGGGGGTATGGGCTGGGGCGAATACTACGAGCTCAGTTTTGGAAAGATTGAGTTTGAGGAAGTGGTGCGACATCCGTGCCGATATGTCACTTAGTAGGCTTGTAATGCGAGTGGAGACTGAAGGGATGAGGTGAGGGGTAGAAAGATAAATTTGTGTGTCATCAGCATAGAGATGGTAATTGAAGCCGTGGGAGCTTATCAATTGACCAAGGGAGGAGGTGTAGATGAAGAAGTGAAGGGGTCCAAGGACAGAACCTTCAGGGACCCCTACAGAGAGAGGGAGTGAAGAAGAGGTGGCAGCATTATAGGTAACACTGAAGGAGCGCTGTGTTAGGTAGGAGGAGAACCAGGAGAGGGTGGCGTCTCTGAGGCCAAGAGAGTGGAGTTTTTTTGAGGAGGAGGGGATGGTCAACCATATCAAAAGCTGCGGAGAGGTTGAGTAGTAAGAGTACGGAGTAGTGGCCATTTGTTTTAGCAGTTAGTAGATCATTAGTGAGTTTTAGTAGGGCAGTTTCAGTGGAGTGTAGAGAGCGAAAGCCAGACTGTAAAGGGTCGAGAAGGTTGTTGTCAGTGAGGTGGGAGCTCAGGCGATTGTAGACTAAGCATTCTAGTTTAGAGGTAAATGGCAGCAGGGAGATGGGTCTTAGGTTGTTCAGGTTGGTGGGGTCCAGGGAGGGCTTTTTAAGTATGGGAGTGATGTGCACATGCTTTAGAGGGGAGGAGAAGGCACCAGTCGAGAGGGAAAGATTGAAGATGTGAGTGAGTGAGCATGGGATGGAAGAAGAGGGCGACCGTAGTGGTTGTGAGGGGACAGGATCCCGGGGGCACGTAGTGAGGCGGGCTTCTGAGAAAATCTTGGTAACCTCTTCGGAAGTAGTGAGGTCAAAAGAGGAAAGTGTTGAGGGAGGTTTAGTATAAGGAATGCTGAGTGTGGAGGATGTCTGTGCAGTGGCGATGTCCCTACGAATTGCGTAAATCTTGTTTTTGAAGTGATTTGCAATCTCGTGAGCCATGAGTAAGGTACTGGGCGGAGGTGGTGGAGGTGGATAAAGTAGAGAGTTAAAAGTAAAGAAGAGATGAGGACAGGAAGAGAAGGTATTAATAAGATTGACAAAGTAGGGTTGTTTGGCAGCATGAAGGGAGGAAGTGTATGTTAAGAAGGCAGATTTATAACTGGTGAATGCTTGGTGGGATTTGGTTTTACGCCACATTCGCTCCAGCGCATGACTACAATCCGGCTACATCCCAACTCCTCAATCTAACCTCTTCAGTTGCACTCACACAGTGTACACAGTCCTCCACCCACACCAATGGAAACACCCTGGACCTCATTTTCTCCCATCTCGGTACCCTCCACAACCTCACAAACACCCCTTTCCCTCTCTCTGACCACAACCTCATTACGTTCTCCGTCTCCCCGTCCTATAACGCCTCCTCCCGCAAACATCAAACCATCACCAGCAGTAACCTCCGCAACCTGAACCCGGCCCCTCTCCATTCTGCAGCTGACCGTCTGTACGACAGTATCCTTCCACTGTCATGCCCTGACCTGGCCACTACTGCGTACAACGACTCGCTGTCAGCTGCCTTAGACTCCTTAGCACCCCTAAACACACGTAGCATTAGACCCCGACCGCTTCAACCCTGGCAGAACGACCACACTAAAAATCTTAAACGATGCAGTCGTGCGCGTGAGCGATTATGGCGCAAAACCAGATCGCCTCGAGTGTTCTCCCTCTACAAATCCGCCTTCCTCACCTACACCTCCTCCCTCCATGCCGCCAAACAAGCCTACTTCGTAACCCTCATCAACACCCTCTCCACCTGTCCTCGCTGGCTCTTCTCCACTTTCAACTCCCTACTCTCTCCCCCCCCACCCAGTACCTCACTCACTGCCCACGAGATTGCCAATCACTTCCAAAATAAGATCAACGCAATCTGTAAGGACATCGCCAATGCTCAACCTACCTTCCCACCTAGTCTCCCTCCCACCATAACCCCATCAACTCTCCCCTCCTCTGACCTCGCAACTGCCCTACCTCCCACCACACATAACGTCCCGCACACTATAACCTCCCCAACACTCTGCTCCTTCAGCCTTGCTACCACTGAGGAGGTCACTAAGGTCTTCTCAGAAGCCCGCCTCACCACTTGCCCCCTTGACCCTGTTCCCACACAACTCCTCCAGTCACCCTCCTCCTCCATTCTACTGTCAGGGCAGGAGCTGAGGAACGGACAGGCAGGCCTAAACAATGTAACGCACTGGCTGACGACAACCACCACCCACAGACCGAAGTCCCTCAGGGCGCGGAGTCTAAGTCCCAGGCTGCCCTTCACCAGGGCCCCTGATGGTGGGGATGGACTTGACGCAGCCAGGAACCAGGTCGCGGCCCCCGAGACACCTCAGTTGTGGTAATGGCCGCCGCCAATGGCGTGTAGCTGGTGGAAAAGACAATAGAGAAGTCAGTCAGGCAGGCCGGGTCGACAACATTGGGACAAAACGGTACAGGACAGCAGACGAGAATCACAGGTCATGAGCCGGGTTCAGCAACAGAGGGTCAGAACCAGGAACTGTAATCGACCGCGCACCAATCGAGAGTCCAGGATCCGGCTCACCTCATGCTCCTCATGACCGTCAACCCAGATGGGACGGGGCTGAGGCAGAGAGGTAGTGAAGCGATTGCAGATCAGAGGTTTCAACAGGGATACATGAAAGATATTGGAGATCCGCATCCTAGGCGGAAGGGCAAGGGCATAGGCCACCGGAATGCGGAATGCGGAGAATGCGAAAAGGACCGACAAAACGGGGAGCTAGTTTGGGTGTGGGCACCTGAAGATTGAGGTTGCAAGTAGACAACCACACCTGATCGCCGACCTAGTATGAAGGAGCGGGCAACCGTCCGAGATCAGCCAGGAACTTCTGGCGCTGAGCTGAGTCCCTCAAGGCCCTCTGGATCTGCCCCCATGAAGAACGCAGGGCAGCAAGATGGTTCTCCACAGCCGAAATGTCCTGGGGTGAGAACCTCTCAGGTAATACAGCGGGTTGGAACCCATAGTTGGCCATGAAGGGAGACATCCCGGAGGAGGAGTTGACCGCCGAGTTCCTGGCAAACTCTGCCCAAGGCAGGAGATCGGCCCAATCGTCCTGATGGTCCAAGATATAACACCGAAGGAATTGTTCTATGGCCTGATTGGAACGCTCCGCAGCCCCATTGGACTGCGGATGGTAGGCTGAAGAAAAGGAGAGAATAAACCCCAACTGGGAGCAGAAGGCGCGCCAGAATCTGGACATGAACTGACTCCCGCAGTCCGAGACAATCACCTTAGGCAACCCATGCAGGCGAAAAATCTCCCTGGAAAAGACCGTGGCCAGTTCTTGCGCTGTTGGTAATTTCCTGAGTGGAATGCAATGGCACATCTTGGAAAACCGATCGACGACCATGAGGATGACCGTATGGCCCCGAGACACCGGGAGGTCTACAATAAAGTCCATACCTAGGTGTGACCAAGGACGCTCCCCATTGGGAATGGGTTGCAGAAGACCCAAAGGGAGATGCCGTGGAGACTTATTCTGGGCACAGATCGAACATGCCGCTACATAAGAGGCAATGTCGGCACGGAGGGTTGGCCACCAGAATAAGCGAGAGACGACCCAGCACAGCTGGTTCTTCCCCGGATGCCCGGCAGTTTTGGCGTTATGGTAGGTACGCAGCAGGCGGGTGCGCAATCCCTCGGGTACGAAACATCTACCCTCCGGCCTCCCGGGAGGAGCATCAGTTTGAGCCGCCAAAATCTGCTCCCCAAGAGGAGAGGTCAGACTGGTGCGAATGGCAGCCAGGATCTGATCTGGAGGTATAACTGAGATTGGGTCAGAGTCCTCCCTGGACAACTCAGAGTATTGCCGTGATAACGCATCAGCCCTGACATTCTTGGAACCAGGCAAATATGAAACCACATAGTTGAAGCGTGACAAGAACAGAGCCAATCTGGCCTGGCGGGGTGTAAAATCTCTTGGCCTCCGAAAGATAAGTCAGGTTCTTGTGATCGGTAAGAATGAGGACCGGAACCGCGGAACCCTCAAGCAGGTGCCTCCATTCCTTGAGAGCTAGAATGATGACCAACAACTCCCTATCTCCAATCTGGTAGTTGCACTCTGCAGAGGAAAGCTTCCTGGAGTAGAACCCGGAAGTAGGGGTCCATCGGGCGACCGACGCTGAGACAGGAGAGCCCCTACTCCCGTCTCGGAAGCATCAACCTCGAGGACGAAGGGCAACCCAGGATTGGGATGAGAAAGAATCGGAGCCGAAGCAAAGGCGGCTTTCAGAGCCTCGAAAGCTACGATGGCCTCGGATGGCCACTTGTGAGGGTTACTCCCCTTCTTGGTTAGGTCAGAGAAACCTAACCAAGGTCTCTCTGACCTGAACTTCCGATAGTAGTTGGCAAAACCCAGAAAGCGCTGAATGGGCCGAAGACCATTGGGACGAGGCCACTGCAGAACCGCCGCAACCTTCTGAGGGTCCATGGAGAATCCCTCCACGGAAATGATGTAGCCCAAAAAGGCAACTTGGGATCGATGGAACTCGCACTTCTCGAGTTTACAAAAGAGTTCGTTCTCACGTAATCGTTGCAGCACCCGCTTGACATCCTGGATATGGGACTCCATGGAGGTAGAGTAAACCAAGATGTCATCCAGGTAAACCACCACGCACTGCTGCAACAAATCATGAAGGACATAGTTTATGAATTCATGAAAAACCGCGGGCGCGTTACACAACCCGAAGGGCATCACCAGGTATTCATAGTGCCCGGTTCTGGTGTTAAACGCGGTCTTCCACTCATTCCCCTGTCTGATCCGTACAAGGTTGTACGCCGCCCTAAGGTCGAGTTTGGTAAAGACTGTTGCTCCCTTAAGGCGGTCGAACAACTCAGAAATCAAAGGAATTGGGTATGCATTCTTAATGGTAATCCGATTGAGACCCCTATAATCGATGCAAGGCCTCAATTCCCCACCTTTCTTCTCTATGAAAAAAAACCTGCTCCTGATGGAGAAGTAGACTTACGAATGTGCCCCCGGGAAAGCGCATCCACAACGTACTCCTCCATGGCCTTATTCTCCGCAACCGAGAGAGGGTACACCCTGCCACGCGGAGGAGTGGCACCGGGTTGCAAGGATACGGCGCAGTCATAAGGACGATGCGGCGGTAAGGCATCAGCGCGTACCTTATCAAACACGTCCAGGTACTCCCCATAGTCGGTGGGCAACGCAGAGTCCGAGGAGGCACACAATACCTTAACCGGCCCACGGATGCACCCGGCCCCACACTGCGGAGACCATGAGAGAATCTCGGCTGTTTGCCAATTGAAGGTTGGATTGTGCCTCTGGAGCCAGGGATACCCCAAAACCACCGAATAGTGTGGGGAAGAAATCACCTGAAAACAGGCCAACTCCCTGTGAACAGCCCCAATGGCTACCTCTATCAGCAGAGTCTCGTGGGTAACCTGCGGCGGTTGCAGGGGCCTGCCATCTATTGCTTCGAGAACCAATGGGGTAGCACAAGCCTGCAGGGGAATGGAGTGCTGTGCAGCAAACGAGCTGTCCAAGAACAACCCACCGGCCCCAGAATCTACCAACGCCTGGGCCGTCACCGAGCCCTCCGTCCAAGAAAGGACAATGGTGATCAGTGGCTTATCCTTGCGGAACGCCGGGGACGAGGAAACTGCACCCAAGATCTGTCCCCGACATGATCTCAAGTGCGAGCGTTTCCCAGACGGACCGGACAAGACTGCCGAAAGAGCCCACCGAGGCCACAATACAGGCAGCGACCCGCTCTCCCTCGGAAAGGCGAGAAAAACCCCAGCTGCATGGGCTCCCCACCAGACAAGCTATCCCCAGGAGGCGTGGGAGGAGAGGGAGGAACGGGTGGGACAGAAAACCCAGGTACCAGTCGATTGGAAGGCCTCCGCAGGCGTTCCTTGAGTGAAGGCCTCTCCCTGAGCCTGGTGTCAATCAGGATCAGGAAAGAGATGAGCTCCTCCAACTCCACAGGCAGTTCCTTAGCTGCAATCTCGTCCTTCAATGTGTCAGAAAGACCATGGGAAAACGCAGCCACCAGAGCCTCATTGTTCCAACCCACCTCTGCCACCAGGGTACGAAACTCTATGGCGTACTCGGCCACGGTCCGCGAACCCTGATGCATGGTCATGAGCAGCTTGGCCGCCGAGGCGGAATGAGCCGGTACGTCGAATACCCTGTGGAAGGCATCGACAAAACCGGAAAAATCTTGAATCACCGGGTCGTTCCTCTCCCATAAGGGATTTGCCCAGGCCAAGGCCTGGTAGTAGTGAATATAGAAACCCCACCTTTGACCTCTCAGACGGAAAGGCGTGGGGTATTAGTTCAAAATAAATACCCACCTGGTTGAGGAACCCACGACACTGACTCGGCTCACCCCCAAAGCGCTGTGGAAGAGGGGCAGAACCAGTCATACCTCTGGGCGCCGCCGATGCAGCAGCCAAGGTGGTGGACGCCACAAGCGGAGAAGCAGTGGGAGAGACCACCGGAGTGACCACCGGCCTAATAGCATCAGGAGCAAGCTGTGCAGTGCGTGCAAGCAGAGTTTACAATGCCTGAGCGAACTGATCCAACAGGTGATCCTGTTGATCGAGTCTGGCGACTAGCGTTGGGAGCAAAGGCGTGCATGCACCGTCAGGGTTCATGGCACTTGTGTAATGTCAGGGCAGGAGCTGAGGAACGGACAGGCAGGCCTAAACAATGTAACGCACTGGCTGACAACCACCACCCACAGACCGAAGTCCCTCAGGGCGCGGAGTCTAAGTCCCAGGCTGCCCTTCACCAGGGCCCCTGATGGTGGGGATGGACTTGACGCAGCCAGGAACCAGGTCGCGGCCCCCGAGACACCTCAGTTGCGGTATTGGCTGCCGCCAATGGCGTGTAGCTGGTGGAAAAGACAATAGAGTAGTCAGGCAGGCCGGGTCGACAACAACGGGACAAAACGGTACAGGACAGCAGACGAGAATCACAGGTCACGAGCCGGGTTCAGCAACAGAGGGTCAGATCAAAGGAGAACACAAAGAATAGTCGAGTCACAAGCAGAGTCAGATTCCAGGAGAGTTACGAGAGTCAGAACAGAGTAATAGCAACACAAAGACACAAGTGCAAAGAGCATGTGCGGACCACAGGCTTATATGTCATCAACCACACCCCTCTGGGGGATGGACCTCAGAGACCTGAAGGCATAAAGGATTCCCACCATGCTCAGCAGAAATCCAAGATGGATGCCAGCACATGGAGTAAGATAACCTCTGGGAAAAGGTAGGACCTTGACACCTACGCTCCCTCACCCACATCTTCAATCTCTCTCTCTCAACTGGCGCATTCTCCTCCCCCCTAAAGCACGCGCACATCACCCCCACACTCAAAAAACCCTCCCTGGACCCCACCGACCTGAACAACCGTAGACCCATCTCCCTGCTGCCATTTACTTCCAAGCTCCTTGACGCTTAGTCTACAATCGCCTATGCTCCCACCTCAGTTTGGCTTCCGTCCCCTACACTCCACCGAAACCGCCCTACTCAAAATCACTAATGACCTGCTAACCGCCAAAGCTAATGGCCACTACTCAGTCCTCTTACTCCTCGACCTTTCCGCGGCCTTCGACACAGTCGACCACCCTCTCCTCCTTAACAAAAGACACTACCTCGGCCTCAAGGACTCCGCTCTCTCCTGGCTCTCCTCCTATCTATCCCAACGCTCCTTCAGCGTTACCTATAACGCTACCACCTCCCCCTCTCTGTTGGGGTCCCCCAAGGCTCGGTCCTCGGGCCCCTTCTCTTCTCCATCTACTCGGCAAACTGATACAGTGCCACGGATTCAACTATCACCTCTACGCCGATGACACGCAAATTTACCTCTCCACCCCTCGCCTCACCCCTTCAGTCTCCGCCCGTATCACCCACCTACTTAACGACATAGACTGGATGTCGCTCCATTTCCTCAAACTGAACCTTTCCAAAACCGAGCTCCTGATTTTCCCCCCAGCCCGTGCCCCCCTCCCCCCCACCCTCTCCATCATGACCAACAATGCCACCATCAGTCCCACCCCACAAGCCAAAGTCCTAGGTGTCACTCTAGACTCAAACCTGTCCTTCCAACCCCATGTCCAATAGTTGGCAAACTCATGCAGGCTCCACCTCCGCAACATATCCAAAATACGTTCGTTCCTAACCCCAGACACTACTAAACTACTCGTTCACTCCCTTATTATCTCACGTCTGGACTACTGCAACTCCCTTCTCACCAGCCTACCTCATCGCAGACTATCCCCGCTTCAGTCTATACTGAACTTAGCGGGCAGACTCATCCACCTTACCAACCACTCCGCATCTGCCACCCCCCTCTGTTATTCCCTCCACTGGCTTCCGATTGCACAACGCATTAAATTTAAACTACTAACGCAGACATACAAAGCCATTCATAACGCTGCCCCAAACTACCTCACCGTCCTGATACCCAAATACCACCCTACCCATAATCTTCGCTCCTCACAAGACCTCCTACTTTCTAGCTCCCTGGTCTCCACCTCCCACGCCCGACTGCAGGACTTCTCCAGGACTTCCCCCATCCTCTGGAACTCACTACCCCAATCCATCAGACTGTCACCTACCCTCCTCACCTTTAGGCGCACCCTGAAAACCCATCTCTTCAGGGAAGCCTACCCCACCCTCATCTAACAGCCGATCTCCTCCTACCACTCCATCCGCCACAGCCACTTCCTCCTGTACCACTATCCCCTCCCTCCTAGATTGTAAGTTCGAAAGAGCAGGGCCCTTGACCCCCTCGTGTATTGTATTGTTACTGTATTGTCTCATGTACTGTCCCCCACTATAATGTACAGCACTGAGCAAACCTTTTAGCGCTATCTAAATACTGTATAATAATAATAATGATTATGTTGTTTAAGATTTCTGGTGCGGTCAGTCTGCCATGGTTGTAACGGTCGGGGCCTGATGCTTCGCGTTGTTAGGGGAGCAAGTGAGTCTAATGCGGATGAAAGCGAATTGTTATAGGCAGCAGTGGCCAGGTCAGGGCAGGACAGGGGATAGATATTGTCATAGAATTGGTCAGTTACAGAGTGGAAGGTAGCAGGGTTCAAGTTGCGGAGATTTCTGCTGATAATTGTTTGCTGCTTGGAGGGATAGGTGTTAGAGGACGATGAGACTGTGAAGGTAATGAGATCAAAGAGAGGAAAGGGGGAGTTTGTGAGGTTGTAGGGAGTACAAAGATGATTGAAGACAAGGAATAATGTATTCCCATCAGAGTGAGTGGAGGATTGTATACACTGAGCTAATCCAAAAGATGAGGTTATGTTGAAGAGTTGGGATGTAGCCGACTGAAAAAAATTATACCAGGATGATGCCTGTAGGCATCACCCTAGTATAACCAAAGTCCAGTGATGTACCAGTATGTCGCTGGTCCTTGTTGGGTATATATGCTATGTTCTTTCTTTTTTTTGTATGCAGCCTGTGGGCTGAATGAAAAAAAAAGAGGAAATCTCTGCCAGAAAAAGTGTATGGTATGCTCACCATTAGAATATACACAATAAAAATGATGCAGCGCTCATAAACAGACAAATACATATATAATGATAGTGACCACACAGTGAAAGACACATACGTCACAGGTCCTATGGACTGTAAAAGGTAAATGATCTAGGTGAGAGGGTGACCCCCAATCCACATGGGGATAATAAACGTGTGACCCCCTAATGCCCAATAAGGGACATAGACTAATACACCTATAAATATTGTGAACACTCCCAAAGTATAAATAGCTACAACAAAAGAAAGAAAAGATAAAATACTTTCACCCTTGAAAGTGTTATAACAAACAAATTGTTCTTTTCATTTATCCCTATAATACCCTTTCTCAAATAAATATATGTAAAGAAAATCAAATATACAAACACAGACGTGTAATAACACTCAAATTAGATAAAAAAATAAATAAAAATAAAATAAATACAACTATAGTGTCCAAAAAATTGTCTTTCAACCAAGTCAGATCACTTTTTCTCCTCTTTCTTGTGATATTATATATGGAATTTCAAATAAGATGATCCAATGCAGAAAACCTCAAAAAAATATAAACCGCAAATAGTGTATTACCTTAATTACATATAATTGTGCGCTATGTGTCATGCACACTCCATAAAAGGTGTTCAAAAACGTGAAAAAAAAAATGTTTTATCTATATATATACACTCTAGATGTGCACCAACAAAATAACCTAAAATACATGTAAAGTATATCTCATTAATTGTGACAGAGAACTCAACACACTGCAACCACTACTACTTATACCATAAAACAAATGTGAATCCAAACAATTAGTGTACAACTGACCACTCCAACCTAGTGCAACAAATGAACAATTACCCTATAGAGGTAATAATCCGCTTTATAAAGTGGTGGATGGCTGCACCTCCAAGTTTCTCAAACTTCCTTTAAACATATATCCACTTTCTTTAGGCATATCTCCACATCCCTCATAAGGTAAAATAGGCAGTTCGAGGCTGAATAGTAAAGATACAATACTTTATTTTATCCACTTACATAGAAAACTCCAACTTTCAGCTTGTGTAACACATGGACAAGCACTTCCCTGGAGAAAATCGCATTTTCCTTAATCAAAGATGGCCGCACTCGTACTTCCGGTACAACGTAATTGCGTCATACGTCACGTGTTCCGACGCGTTTCGTCGCTTCTTGGACTTTGTCATCAAAGGGATTCTGACGTCTAGACGACCGTTCTTTTTATATTGATCCGCATATGCGGACAGGAAGTCATCAGCACCATCTTAGTTCATGGAAGCATGCCCACATATAATCGCAAAAATAGGCAAACATACAAAATACGATACAAAATTTCTTAATTTAATACCACTATTACCGCATACTGTACTACATCTGACTCCTTCTAATCTGTATAAAAACAATTTATATAAAACAATATCCTTTATTCGGCTCCACTACTCAGCAATATTATTATCAGTCTTTCCTAATTTCTATTTGCATATGTCCTCACTTTTAACCATCTTCTACCTTTGTTGACAGCATCAGACGTTTTCATATATATTACTATATACTGACATTCCGAAAGTCCTCCCATATATAACTATCCTAAACAACTCCTTTTATTAAAACATATATTATCTAATAGACATCAAAAAGACATTTATATAATTATTAAAACCCATACAGTTAATGAAATAGCCCCCTCTGTTGGCCATAACCTAAAAATACATAAACAATTTTTATTCAATCTACTTCCACCTATATTTCACAAACTCAATAAATAATATAAGCCTACCAAGAATATCTTTAAAATATTAATAATAGACACAATTAATAATACCAATTTCCTGCTACTCATATTGCAAAATCCCTTTACAATTCTTTTTCTTTTGCCATCCCCAATGTAATTTTGACTGACTTTAAATCTTATTTTGACTGACTTTAAATCTTATTTTTTCCAATTCTACCGGATTGTATCCTTTTGCTACAAATCTTTCTTTAATTACTTCTGATTGGATAATAAAGTCTTCCAATCTCGAGCAGTTCCTCATTATTCTTGTAAACTGTCCCTTTGGAATTCCCCTTATCCACTGGGGATGGTAACAACTATTAATAGGAATAAATCCATTCCTGTCAGTATCTTTAAAAAAGGTTCTAAAATATAATTTATTTTTTAACTTACAAATATTCAAGTCTAAAAAATTGGCCGACTCTAAATTCTTCTCAAACGTAAACCCAAGTCCATATTCATTATTTTCAATACAATCTAAAAATATGGCTAGATTCCTTTCAGTACCATCCCAAATACATAAAATATCGTCAATGT
This sequence comes from Staurois parvus, assembly GCF_062004578.1. NCBI lineage: Eukaryota > Metazoa > Chordata > Amphibia > Anura > Ranidae > Staurois > Staurois parvus. The sequence goes on along the minus strand of NW_028319216.1, from coordinate 139,683 downwards.
ATCTCCTCCAAATTTTAAGACCCTCCCATTTTCTGCCAAAAATGGTATGTTCTTCCTAATGTGCCAAGAAAATATTTGCCAGGCTAGGGGCGAATTTAGCGCCCATAGCCACGCCTTTCCTTTGTTCAAAAAAATTTCCATTGTACCAAAAATAATTTTTGCTCATACTAAACTCTAATAATTGTAGGACAAATTTTCTTTGTTTAATATGTAAATTCGTAAAATTCTTTAGCCCCCATTTCACAGCCTCAATTCCATCAATATGTCTGATGCTGGTGTAGAGGGAGTTTACATCTATTATAACCAAAAAAGTGTTCTCTGAAACCTCCATTCCTTCTAATACATCCATTACATCTTGGCTATCTTTTAGATAGGACGGCATTTTCTTTACAATGGGTTGTAAATATAGATCCACATATTCACCTATCCTTGAGTGAATAGAGCCAATTCCATTAATAATAGGTCTTCCTGGTAGTTTTGTCAAATTTGTATGAATTTTCGGAAGAATGTATATGAATGGGATCAGGTACAATGCTTCTTTTTAAGTGAGGATTTTTTCATCTTTCGCTTTATCAGTTTCTTAAGTTGTTTTTTATAAATTAAAACCGGATTTTTTAAAAAAATTTTGTATGTGTCCGAGTCTCCTAAAATATTATTCATTTCTTCCTCGTACTGACTTCTATCCATAACTACCACTCCCCCACCTTTATCTGCCGGTCTTAATACCAAGTTCTTTTTATTTTTTAATGTTTTAAGACCTTGGTGGAGGAATTCTTCTTCCCTAGCTTTCTTTAATTCCAACTTGTATAAGTCCTCAATAACCATCTGTATAAATACATTAATATTCTGATTCTTCGAATTAAGCGGATTAAATGTAGACCTATTTTTCAAGTTGCTATGGACAAAGACAGATCCAGAAACCGATTTAGTATTCCCATTTGCCAAAGTGTTTGGTCCTGGTAATGATAAAAAATATTTTTTTATGTTCATTTTCCTAATAAATTTATTAATATCTATATACATTTCAAACTTATTAAGGTTTCTTTTAGGGGCGAATTTTTATACCTTTATCTAAGACTTTTATTTCATTGGCCGTGAGGGGGGTAGAGCTTATATTGTATATGCCCTCTCCTACATTTCGTTCCTTTTCCTTTTGTTCTCGTTTCCTTTTTCCTGTATAACATTTTCTACTCTTTGCTGTGGAGTTGGTCTTACTTCTTCCTCTCTCGTTACCTGACTTTCTTCCCATTCCCTCCTGGGAGGAAATGGTGGATTTCTGTATTCCCCATTCCCCCATTGTGGGGGGTAATAAGGAGCTCTGTATGGAGGACATGGGGGACGACCTCTGTGATTCCTCTGAAAAAAATAATTTCTATACGGACCCCCTCTTCCTCTATTCCCTCTTGGGCTATTCCAATAATTGTTCAGCCATCCAGAGGTTGGAATCTATGTGGATCTTTATTTACAACCCATTGTAAAGAAAATGCCGTCCTATCTAAAAGATAGCCAAGATGTAATGGATGTATTAGAAGGAATGGAGGTTTCAGAGAACACTTTTTTGGTTATAATAGATGTAAACTCCCTCTACACCAGCATCAGACATAATGATGGAATTGAGGCTGTGAAATGGGGGCTAAGGAATTTTACGAATTTACATATTAAACAAAGAAAATTTGTCCTACAATTATTAGAGTTTAGTATGAGCAAAAATTATTTTTGGTACAATGGAAATTTTTTTGAACAAAGGAAAGGCGTGGCTATGGGCGCTAAATTCGCCCCTAGCCTGGCAAATATTTTCTTGGCACATTGGGAAGAACATACCATTTTTGGCAGAAAATGGGAGGGTCTTAAAATTTGGAGGAGATACATTGACGATATTTTACGTATTTGGGATGGTACTGAAAGGAATCTACCAATATTTTTAGATTGTATTGAAAATAATGAATATGGACTTGGGTTTACGTTTGAGAAGAATTTAGAGTCGGCCAATTTTTTAGACTTGAATATTTGTAAGTTAAAAAATATATTATACTTTAGAACCTTTTTTAAAGATACTGACAGGAATGGATTTATTTCTATTAATAGTTGTCACCATCCCCAGTGGATAAGGGGAATTCCAAAGGGACAGTTTACAAAAATAATGAGGAACTGCTCGAGATTGGAAGACTTTATTATCCAATCAGAAGTAATTAAAGAAAGATTTGTAGCAAAAGGATACAATCCGGTAGAATTGGAAAAAATAAGATTTAAAGTCATTCAAAATTACATTGGGGATGGCAAAAGAAAAAGAATTGTAAAAAAAGAAGATATAAATTTTAAAAAAGCAGAATATGCTTTTATATCTAAATTCAACTGTCAGTTTAAGGATATGGAGAATATTTTTAAAAAACATTGGCCTATTTTACAGAATGATGGAGTTTTAAGAACAGTATTACCAAGGATACCTCCCTTTATTTATAGGAAGAATAATAATTTAAGAAGTCTATTAGTTAAAGGTGTGATTTCACCTCCAAAAAAGGGCCCTCAGATGTTTGATCTGCAAGGTTTTTTTCCCTGCAAGAAATGTAGAATGTGCAAAGTTATAGGGATTAAAGATAGGAAGATTTTGAATTTTAAATCATCAGTGACGGGAGAGGATTTTAATATCAAGAAGTTCATTACCTGCAATACAAAATATGTCACTTATCTTTTGGAGTGCCCATGTCGGTACCAATATGTTGGGAGAACTAAAAGGCATCTGAATATTAGACTGAAAGAACATGTGGTTATTAAAAAAGGTAAAAAAAGATCACAGTTTGTCACGTCATTTTAGAGAATGTCATGATTCAGATCCAAGTAGGTTAAAATTTTGCGGAATTGATACAGTATAACCCCATTGGAGGGGAAGCAACAGAGTACAAGATATTTCGCAAAATGAAACATTTTGGATCTATAGATTAATACTCTAAAACCAAAAGGACTTAATAGAGAACTAGATTGAAATTGTTTTATTTCGGATTTTTAAAGTAGGTGGTATGAGATATATGAATAATTAGGTCTATGAACTATAAATTTTGAAGTATGTGTCTGAAAGAGAAAAAAGGGGAAGAAAAAGGAAATTTTAAATTTTAATATATATTTATATTTTATTTATTTTTAGGATTTTGCAATATGAGTAGCAGGAAATTGGTATTATTAATTGTGTCTATTATTAATATTTTAAAGATATTCTTGGTAGGCTTATATTATTTATTGAGTTTGTGAAATATAGGTGGAAGTAGATTGAATAAAAATTGTTTATGTATTTTTAGGTTATGGCCAACAGAGGGGGCTATTTCATTAACTGTATGGGTTTTAATAATTATATAAATGTCTTTTTGATGTCTATTAGATAATATATGTTTTAATAAAAGGAGTTGTTTAGGATAGTTATATATGGGAGGACTTTCGGAATGTCAGTATATAGTAATATATGTGAAAACGTCTGATGCTGTCAACAAAGGTAGTTAGAAGATGGTTAAAAGTGAGGACATATGCTAATAGAAATTAGGAAAGACTGATAATAATATTGCTGAGTAGTGGAGCCGAATAAAGGATATTGTTTTATATAAATTGTTTTTATACAGATTAGAAGGAGTCAGATGTAGTACAGTGTGCGGTAATAGTGGTATTAAATTAAGAAATTTTGTATCGTATTTTGTATGTTTGCCCGTTTTTGCGATTATATGTGGGCATTCTTCCATGAACTAAGATGGTGCTGATGACTTCCTGTCCGCATATGCGGATCAAAATGCTGCCGAAAAGAGTGAAATAGTTCAATGCCTTGGACGAGGTATGAAAACATTAGATATTTCACGAAAATTTAAGAGTGATCATCGCACTATTAAGAGATTTGTGGCTGATTCAGAGCACAGACGGGTTCGTGCAGATAAAGGCACATTACGAACCCGTCACGAACGTGTTGTGTCACATGGTCTCGTGACTTCATCAGTCCCGATGAAGTCACGAGACCACGTGACGCAATGCGTCGATGGCTCAGCGTGGTGACGTACTTCTGGCGTGACGCCATCTTGGAACACCTTTTTCCTATGCTTACACCCAGCACATGGGGGTTCAGTGTAAGTGATAGCCTTACTATCAGCTGTTTATGTGAGTTTGCACTTTGACTTACTCTGAGTTATTAAAAGCGGATTTACACTATGGAGAATGTGTTCTTCTCTTGTTTCATGGGTATTTGAGATATGGTCCATTAGGATATCTTGGAAAGGTGGATATTGATTGCTGGGGAGTCCTTTCAAGCTATCAGTCCGTGAGGAGTGCTGTTTGCTGAGGGAACCAAGTGGTGATACTATTATAGCTCTGTGGCCCTGCAGGGCCGTAGGGTGGAGGTGAGAGGCCACTACAGCCATAATTGGATCACATCCAGGGTGTGTTGGTTCACACACATTCCTCCGTTTGTGCATGACCAGAAGGCATGCGACACAGATCACTGGGCTGCCTTGATTGATTTGTAGTGTTGTCATTCACTTACACTGAAGCATTCGATCCCATTCTAGGGATTCACTTATATTAGTCTATGTCCTTTATTGGGCACTAGGGGGTCACAAGTTTATTATCCCTATGTGGATTGGGGGTCACCCCCTCACCTAGATCATTCACCATTTACAGTCCATAGGACCTGTGACGTGTGTGTCTTTCACTGTGTGGTCACTATTATTATATATGTATTTGTCTGTTTATGAGCGCTGCATCATTTTTATTTTGTATATGTGTTTGGGGCTTATTGGTATAGGAATAGATGTTAGCGGCTTCTGAGCATTTAAATTTTTCCAGTTATATGACAGAAGAGCACAGGAGGATCCTTTGTTATTTTGATTCACCATTAGAATATACCATCCTGCATTCACCCACTTCTAATAGTGGTCACACCATGGTGCCACATGCGCCAGTTCCAAGATTGTACAAATGTCTAAATAGTTGCATGTATAAATAAAAATTGTCCACGGATAAGTGGTACCCCATACAGGATGACACCAAGTCCCAAACTATCTTGCCACTACTCCCCATGTAGCCTGGGCATCCAGGGGGCTCCACATGACTATCTTTTCCCTCGTAAATCTGAAACTTATATGTATAGCCTGTTGCCCTCTCACAGGTCTTCTACATCTTGACCCCATATCTGGCACGCTTGCTGGGGAGAAATTGTTTGAATGCAAGGCGGCCAGAAAAATTAATGAGGGACTCATCAACACAGATTTTTGATGCAACACAGATTTTTTGCTGGGGAGTATAGACATTTGAAAATTTTTGGTTAAGGTGATTTACGAGGGGCCAAATTTTGTGCAGCAGGTCAAATTCAAGATCACCCCGAGGACAACAGAGTGTTGATTTCTCGTTGAAATGCATAAAACACATTATACTTTCATATCTATGGCTGGCAATGGCAGCAGATAACACAGGCTTATGATGAATCGGGTCTCTGGACCAATACAACAACTAATTTTTTTTAGTAATGCCCATGTTGAGGGTTAGGCCCAAAAAAAATTTAAATTCGTAAACCGTAATGGGTTTCCCCACGAATGGTTTGGCAAGGTTTTAATTTGGGTTGGCGGAGATAAATTGTTGTGCATATAAACTGCTTTGATTCACAATCAATGTATACAAATCTTACATTACAAACAGCTCCAAAAAACCAAGGGGAGTAGTTAAATTTGCTGTTTCCACATGATATCTGGGTTGGGCCGTGAATGGGGGAAGTATGGGTGCTGCAAAATTTGTGGGCTGCCGATTGGGATTTGTAAGGACATCCACAAGGATACTAGGGGCTCTACAGGCCTGTATGCAAATTCTTGGTGGTTGTGGGACAATACTTGTGCTCGCCACCGCACCAGCATGTACTGCACTTATGGGACTCGCCACATCACAAAGTGATACTGCAGTACTGGTATGTTAAAGACCAGAATGTACTAGGCCGCTTGTACCAAAAGGTAGAGCGGCACTAGTACTGGCACTCTGTTGCATATGTGAGTCATCAAAATCATGTAAATGCTAGTGCTAGGAGAGATCAGACCTGATTCTGCGAACACTGCGGTTTTGTGTGCAATGTATCAAGTGTCAGTGACCTACTGACACTGCAATTGCTGGGGGAGAAGGGGGAGGTAAGCATAGGGGCTAAATGCAGGTGCCGGGGCTGATCCCGCTAACGCTGTGTTTTTGGGGACGCTATACTAATGTGAACGCTGGTATAATGCTGATCTGATCAAAGATATTGATCAGTTCAGACACTATACTAGCAATGAAAGTTTATTGTGTATGAGCGCGTTCCTGGAAATCAAGGTGTTAAGTGTGATTACTGGTGTACTGATGGCAATCTGACGCTATCTGGGAGGGGCGTGAAAACCACGGGAGCGCAAATCACTTAAGGTTTGGCATGATGATACTGTATTTTCTTTCTGGGTATTCCATCACTGATTTGGAACATTGGTTATAAGAGCCTGGAGTGACTATTGGGTCCGAGTCAAGCTTGCATTACCTGCTTTCTGGCAAGGTATATCGATATCGGTTGACAGGTGCTTTAATAATTAGACCACGGAGGATATTGACAACTTTTTTGAAGTTTGGCGTGGCACTAGTTCACATCACAGGAATAATAGCTGCCCTTTAGGGGCAGCAGAGTCCTGGAACACTGTATTTGATTGACTTAGCCTACACTACCTGTTGATACGGTAAGGTACATGGATTGACAAGAAACACACTGGATTGATTGCACTTTATGATCACTTTTCATAGTGTGGTGTGGCACATACTCACTGTGTATGAGGAGTGTGGAGTATTAACCTCTTGCCGCCCAGCCACTGCATTAAAATGGTGGCATGGTGGCAGGGCGGCACGGCTGCGCAAAAGAACGTTTTAAAACGTGCTCCGCGCTCCCAAGGTTTTCGTGGGCAGGGGGCGTGCGCGCTCCCGCCGACCCGCGGGTGTCACGATTTTATCCCGGAGGGATCAATCATCCGGTTTCAGCCAGTGATGTCCGGCTGAAATCAGATGATCGGTCCCTGTCCTATCCTGTCCTGTGTTGACATTTACACAGGACAGGATATGATGTCATTCTTCTCTGCCTGGGCACATTCATCCCAGAGAGAGAAGAAGACAGAAGAACTGTGAGTACAAAAGCAGTACACAGACAGTTAGAACACACCCAGGACACATTTAACCCCCTGATTGCCCCCCCCCCCATTTAAGCCCTTCACTGCCCTGTCACCAGTGTCATTGATCAGTGAACAGATTTTTACTGATCACTGTGTCAGTGTCACTGGCGACTTCAAACAGTGTTAGCGCCCCTCGCAGATAGTGCCAGATTGCCCACTAGTACACCAGTAATCCCATTTAAACCCTTGATCACCCCCCCCAGTTAACCCCTTCACTGCCCTGCCACCAGTGTCATTGATCAGTGAACAGATTTTTACTGATCACTGTATCAGTGTCGCTGGTGACTTCCAATAGTGTTAGCGCCCCTCCCAGATAGCGCCAGTTTGCCCGCTAGTACACCAGTAATCCCGTTTAACCCCTTGATCGCCCTCCCTAACTTTGAGTTTACAATATATTTTTTATAGCTGAAAGTAGAAAATATTGGGTTTTTTTTCAAAATTTTTGTGATTTTTTTCTTTATAGCGCAAAAAATAAAAAGCGCACAGGTGATAAAATACCACCAAAAGAAAGCTCTATTTGTGTGAAAAAAAGGACGTAAATTTCGTTTGGATACAGCATTGCATGACCGCGAAATTATCATTTGAATTGGTGCAGCGCTGTATAGCAAAAAAAGGCATACATTACAGTATCTATAATGGTCACAGCAATCACATGCACAAGCTGGGCCAATCACAGCCCAGCTGTGTCATGTGATTAGCTGTGGCCAAATCACAGCTAAGCACAAGAAAAAAAAAAAAAAAACCTGAATGAATCAATGTCATTCAGGTAAATGCTTGCTTATAGCAAAGTAATTCTTTGCTATAAGCAAATTGTGTAAAAAAAAAAAAAAAATACTGATCACTTCTCCAAAGTAGTATTAGTGAAATATGAAAAAAAATCTTAAAAAAGAAAAAAAATGTAATAAAAAAATATAAAAAAATATTTTTTTTTTTCATACTGTCACCAGTGTCCCTGATCACCGCCATGCCAGTTATAAGATGACGCTGTACTGCACTGGTGACAGTATGTAAAAAGAAAATAGTGAAAATAATTTTTTTATTTTTTTCATTTTCCGAAAAATGACAAAAAAAATACAACTTTAAAAAACGCGCCATGGCTCTTATGAAGTACGTCGGACTGTCTACTCTGCAAAAAGGGGTCATTTGGAGGATATCTGTACTGTTCTGACATTCTTGGACCTCAAGAAATTAGATTGGCTGTCAGTACTTCAGGATTGATCAATATTCAGATATATCCCATAGTTTGTGAACTCTATAACTTTCCTACAAACTAAAAAATACATATACATATAATTTGGGTTATTTTCACCAAATACATATAGCAGAATACATCTTGGCCTAAATTTATGAAGAACAATTATTTATTTGCAAACTTTTATGACAGAAACAACGTAAACGTGGTTTTTTTTTTTTTTTCAAAATTTTTTTTTTTTTTGTTAATTTAGCAAAAAATAAAAACCCTAGTGGTGATTAAATACCACCAAAAGAAAGCTCTAGTGGTGTGAAGAAAATTATAAAATTTTAGTTTGGGTACAATGTTGTATGACCGCGCAATTGTTATTCAAAATGTGAGAGCGCTGAAACCTGAAAATTGGCCTGGGCAGGAAGGGGGTAAAAGTGCCCTGTATGGAAGAGGTTAATTTTGGTTAGGGAAGGTATTTATGAAATATTCACAGGGATGCAAATTATAATTCACATCTATTGCATTTAAGAATTACATTTATTATTATTAAAGTTTTGAAGGAGCACCAAGTACTGGGGACTATATGAAGATCTAAATAAGGTGCATGGACCTATATTTATAACCCACATATTGAACATTGATTTATATTCATGGGGACTGACACGGTTATATGTAGGATGACCGGATACTGTATATATTTAACACATATACATTAGGATTTACATATGAAGATAGCCACATTTACATTTTTGCAGAAAATAAGGGAATTTTGACATACCTGTAAATGTCATATCTTAGAGTACAGTACTGGACACAGGAATTGATTAGAAAAGGGTTAAATGCACTACCTTTTAGGTGTTTGGAAACTGTCAAAACCTGTGCTGGGTTCATCCCCTTGTGTTACCATATCATCCCAACCACTCTGTGAGGCTCCAGTTTTGCTAGCAAGCAAAAGAAATCACAGAGGAGACAGCCCGTGTCCTGTTACATACTAAAGATACAATTTGATGTACCTGCAAATTCTGTATCTTTATCATACAGTAAAGAACACATTAACCGATTCAAAGACCAAAGAAATAATTGAAGGGTGTGCAACCCCCCCCCCCCCCCCCACAAAAAACAAACAAAAAGCTGCAATGGGCCCACAGAAAAAAAAAAGAAGACCAATGTGCCCCAAAAAGCATTAACAGAAAAAACACCTCAGGAGCAATAGTGAATACTGAACAAGTGCCTAGCAACCAATGGTTTGCTAGAAATGTGAGGCAGTATTTAGGAGGTGGCTCCACTCAAGGAGGAGTGCAGTCTCTAGTTGCTGTATAGACCTCAGAATCCTATTTCAATGGAGGAATAGACATTAGAACGTAAAGAGTCGTTCTCATAGGGAACAAAACCTGGAAAGAAAAAAAGAACAATTAACATCCAGGTGGGTGGGAGGAGCCCCAAAGGGAGATCATTAAGTAAAAGCTGAGAGAAAAAGTGAGCAAGTTCCAATGGAGACATTGAATGAGATGTAGATGACGCCTAATGTGTATATAACCCCTAATGTGAATGGCAAAATGTTGTGCTGGCTGGCAGGAGATGGCAAGAAAATAAATGCAGTTTCAAGGGAAAACAAGAAATATCATAGAGGTGGGGCCTCCAAGTTATCTTGTCCCCAAGTAGCAGGGGAGACCAAGGAAAGTTACCACTGCTGATGAGCATGGAAAGAGGACAACTGGATCTTAAGAGGGCCCCCCAGAAGGGAATCCCTTTATTTACAAAGATCGCTCGGGATGGCCAAGAGATGTTTCAAGAGCACCAGCTTGTGAAGTCTACTACAAAGGACTCTTTCTCTTCACCAGCTGAGACTTGTATAGTATCTCTTGGCCAAGGAGTGCAAAGTTTCAGGAAACAGAACAGTTCTAAATAAAATGCCAGAAGTATGGCCAGGTCAAGGTACACCTTGACCTGGCCATACGTTTGGCATTTTATTTAGAACTACATACATATCTAGAATAAGGGACAAGTTAGAAACTCAGAGGGAGGTTTTTTAGCCTTCTAGGTGGAGCAGTTTTTCCAAAATATTTCTATGCCAGAGAATAAACCTTTGCCTGAATGGGGATGTAAAGGGGGGGGGGATTTAAAGGGAGGCATTCATTCAACATAAGAATGGCTAAATATGTTAGACAAGTGCTGAAGTGTGGAAGTGGAGAGGAAGGCAAACCAATCAAGACTCTCAGGAACAGGGCGATTAAAATCATTTTTGATACCATGTGTACCTACACCCCATACTGATGTTAAGATTTAGGAAGTGTAAAGTGTGACGGGAGTCACTTTGGGTGGGGGGCCCATGGAACCCAGCTCAGTTTGGAGAGGTGGGGAGACTCCTGTCTCTGCTCCCCATATCCCTACTATGTGTAAATCACCCTGTGCCTGTTAGTGGTACAGGGTGATTTGTCCTAATATTGTGTAGACATGTATAGGTGGGGTGGGGGGTGTGGATTGTTTAATGCCATGTGGTTGCATCCAATTGTTCTATTGTTTGTCAGGCTTGGGAGCAAACTATTATGGGATGTATGTGTTTATGTGTATTAGCTTAGTGGGGGGGGGGGGTGTCTCCAGCAGCCCTCCCTCCTGATGAGACTGACTGCTGGTGTGTAGTTTGAATACCTGTGTCTCTTGTTACTAAATGTAGATTGCCCCACCCTGTGTCATTATGCAGAGAGGGGGGACTGTCCCTTGAGTGTATATATCTTGTATCTGTGTTGAAATAAACTAGTTTTACCTTCTGGATTGCTTCAAGATTGGTGTCATCTAGTCTTGTATGGTCAGCTGTGGTGTCTGTTGTCGGTGTTCGGACGGGGAAGCGGTAGTCTAACGGAAGTACCAAGCGCAGTCTGGGGTCGGTTCCGTTACATAAAGCAGACCAAACACCTTACCACTGAAGCAACAATTGACAAACCACAACTGTGGAAGTGATGGAAAAAAGTACACTGGGGCGAAGAACAAAGCCCAAGGGTTAAGCCAGGGAGTTGTAACAAAGTGAGGTAGTCAGATTCCAGGTTGCGTAGGCAAACTTTTAAAGTTTGCTAAAAAGAAATTAACTACTCTGTGATGTGTCTAGGAGAACACATATAAGACAAAAAATCTGTTTCAAATGGGAGTGTGGGGATGCATCAATGTATTGGCTGAAAACAGTGTTATTGGCATTTTGCAGAAAGGAAAAAAAGGTGCTGATAATGACTGCCGAAAATGTGCAATTTTGCCGCAATTTTACTTGCAATTTTGCAACATTTACATTGAGTCATGGTGACTCAAAAAACACAAAAATGCAACGCATGTACAATTTTGATGCATTTTTGCTTTGCTTTTAATGCATTTCAGGCCTTATTCACATCAATGCAGATTGTGTTTTGTCCATTTTGCCTGTGTTTTTGACGCTTGTTTTGCATTTTTTTTTTTTTTTGGCCAACTTGTTGCTGGTCAGATTATAAACACAAAGCACATCCAAAATGTGTAAAATGTGTGAAAAAAGCATAAATGCACTACATGCGCTTTCTGCAGCGTCTCCATTGAAGTCTATTGAGCCAAAAAAAGCAGTGATAACCAGCAAATGTGACAGGGGAGATATGCACTGATAATCAGGGGACCAATTTTCAGTGCTCTGATTATCAGTGTCACCCAGCAGTGCATGTCAGTGCCCATCATTGCTGCATATCAGTGCATATCGGTGCCTCCTCATCACTGCTACCTATAAGTGCAGCCTCATGAATGCACATCAGTGAAGGAGACAAATTACCTGTTTGCAAAATTTTATAATAGAAACAAAGAAAACTTTGTTTTTCAAATGTTTTGCTCTTTGTTTATAGTGTTAAAATGCAAAAAAAACAAAAAAACAAAAAACACACCAGTGATGAGTAAATACCACCAAAAGAAAGCTCTGTTTGTGTGAAAAAAATGATAAATATTTCATATGGGTACAGTGTTGCATGACCGCACAATTGTCTTTCAAAGTGCAACAGCACTGAGAGCTTAAAATTGGCCTTGGCAGAAAGGAAGTGAAAGTGCCAGGTAGGCAAGTGGTTAAATGGATTGCAGTGTGTTTATGCAAAAAGCACTAAAAAACACATTGGTGTGAAGCAGAGCACAATGGGGAGAAACTTTTTTTTTCTTTTCCTAAGCCAAACATACACCACAAATGTGGCAAGCAGAATTTTTAACACCACAAGAGAAGTGCAATGGACCAGTGTGAAGTCATACACTATATTGCCAAACGTATTGGGACACCACTCCAAATCATTGGATCATCGGAGATGATTGGAACATGTGAGTGAGTGTTCCAATCACCTCCATGGCCACACGTGTATACAATCAAACACCTAGGCATGCAGACTGATTCTACAAACATTTGTGAAAGAATGGGTTGCTCTCAGGAGCACAGTGAATTCAAGTGACGTACCATGATAGGTTGCCACCAGTGCAATAAGACCATCTGTGAAATTTCCTTGCTAATAAATATTCCACGGTCAACTGTTAGTGGTTCAAAGTGGAAAAAAAACTGGGAACAGTAACTCAGCCACGAAGTGGTAGGCCACGTAGAATGACAGAGCGGGGTGAGCACATGCTGAAGCGCACAGTACGCAGAAGCCACCAACTGTCTGCAGAGTCAACAGCTAAAAACCTCCAAACTTTATGTGGCCTTCAGATTAGCACAACAACAGTGTGTAGAGAGCTTCATGGAATGGGTTTCCATGTCCGAGTAGCTGCATCCAAGCCTCACATCACCAAGTCAATGCAAAGAAGAGTTGAAGCTGTTATAGCTGCAAAGGGTGGGCCAACTCAATACGGAACCCTACAGATTAAGACTGGGATGCCATTAAAGTTCATGTGCGCGTAAAGGCAGGCGTCCCAATACTTTTGGTAATATAGTGTACATTGATTTTTAGTCCCTTCACGCCTAAGGGTAAAACAAATCTAAATGCCTAAGCACAATTCTGCAACGTTGAAATGTGATAGCAAAACCATACATATCATCACAATTACCTTGTACATCCAGGTGAATTATACCTTGATTTTTTCAGGACTAATTGGGCTTTCATTTGGTGGTAAATGGTAATGGATAGCTCCTAATTTTTTTTTATTATCAAAGGAAAACTGGCCCAAAATAGTAAAGAAAAGAAATATTTTTTTTTATTTAGCTGTGTCTTGTTACGACCATAACCTTCCACCAAAGAACAACCCAAAAGAAATTCTCCAGCTCTTGACGATCGCAGCGATACCATATATGTGTATGTTATTTGTTTGTACCCGTAGTACAGCCCAGAAACAATAGTGCGCATTTTGTTTTTTACCTAAAATGCACTAACATTCACACTGACCCCAATAGTTTTTAAAATCCTGACCTTTGACCTTGACCCAAATACTAACCCTGGCACTGAACTAGATCAAACCTTGATCTAGGTATTTTTCTTTATTTTTTCATATTTATTTATCTTTTTTTTTTTTACAAACTTTTTTTCTCTCTAAGCCAGGAGTTAGAGATACAATGTATCTCTCTTCTCCATTCATAGAGAGAAAAAACAAGGGGCCGGGCTGCACAGTGACTGATCACTGTAATAGCCAATCAAAGGCTATCACAGCGATCACGTGACCCGGAATCGGGAGTCCCGGGTCTCGATCGTTAGAACGGGACCCGGGGCTCTCAGTGACACCGCGGTCTCTGTGCTGGGTGCGCTCCCAGCAAAGACAGGTACACAAATATGCGGCCCAACGGAAAAAAGCCCAGTTCCGAGAGGCCGCATATTTGTGTGCCGTCAGCTTCAAGGAGTTAAAGGATGCATTTTTCTTGAGCTTTTCTTGCATTTTTTTTTTTTTTTAAATGCAAAGGCAGTTCAAAAACTGCTCAGTGTGAAAACAGCCTTTTGACAGACAGGGTACTTTAATTAAATGATTTAAATGATATTCATTATATTAATTAAAAAAGGTGAATACAAAACAATTATATATAAAAAAATAATTTTTTAGTTTTTTTTTTAAACTGTCCATTTCAGTTTTGGTTTTCAGCCAAATGCATCCTGAATTTTCGGTACAGAACTTTCATTTTGGTGCACCTATACAAACCACTTGCCTACCAGGCATTTTTACCCCGTTCCTGCCCAGGTAAATTTTCAGCTTTCAGTGCTGTCGCACTTTAAATGCCAATTGCGCGACTGCAGCATTGTACCCAAACACAACTTTTATCATTTTATTGAGACAGATAGAGCTTTCTTTCGATGGTATTTAATCAGCACTGGCTTTTTATTTTTTGCTAAACTAAAAGACTGAAATTTAAAAAAAAAAAGTTTTTTCTTAGTTTCTGTTATACAATTTTGTAAATAAGAAATCTTTATCCTTCGCTGATGTGGGCTAATGAGGCCGCACGGATGGGCACGGATGAGGAGGCACTGATGGACATTGACAGGCATCACTTGTGGGTACTGAAAGGCGGCACTCATTTATGGCACTGATAGGCGGCACTGATTGGAACGGTTAGGCGGCACTGACGAACACTGATAGGTGGCACTGACACTTTGCACTGAAAGGGAGCTCTGACAGGCACTGATATGTGGCATTAATGTGCACTGGTATGTGGCATTGATGGACACTTACAAGTGACACTGATATGCACTGACAGGTGGCACTGATGGGGCTACACTGATCATCAGTGCCCTGATGATCAGTGTAGGTGTCCCCTCTGAGGAATGCCAATTACATTACATTACATTACATTGAGTTTATATAGCGCCAAAGGGTTTGCTCAGCGCTGTACAATAGAGGGGGGGACAATACATGAAACATTACAGCAGCTACGAACAGCACACGAGGGGTAAGAGGGCCCTACTCTTTCGAGCTTACAATCTGGGAGGGAGGGGGTAGTGGTACAGGAGGAAGTGGCTGTGGGGGATGGAGTGGTAGGAGGAATGAAGGAGAGCAGCAGTTAGGTGAGGGTGGGGTAGGCTTCCCTGAAGAGGTGGGTTTTCAGGGAGCGCCTGAAGGTGAGGAGGGAAGGTGACAGTCTGATGGATTGGGGTAGTGAGTTCCAGAGGATGGGGGAGGACCTGGAGAAGTCTTGCAGACGTGCGTGTGAGGAGGAGACCAGGGAGCAAGATAGAAGGAGGTCCTGTGAAGAGCGAAGGGTACGGGTAGGGTGGTACTTTACTGGCTCTCCTCTCTTTAATTACTGGCTCTCCTCTCCTCACTCAGCATGAGGAGACGACTGCCGATAAACGGCATTTCCGATTTACATGTGATGAGCTGTGATTGGACACAGCTGATGACATGACAGAGTCAACGTCATCGGCTCTTTACTCTGATCAGTGATCTGCTGTGTCACGGGGCGCGCATGTGCAGTTAGAGTGGGAGGACGTCATATGATGTCCTCCCGGAATGAGAGAGCCGCCGACCGCCCGTCATTACCCTATATGGCGGGCAGGAGGCAGTAATCAGACAAGACTGTCCTGCTGAAGAGGGTGTATGAAGAGATGTCAGTACCTAGAAAATATGTCAGGAAAAAACACTCCCCAACACATGTAAGCACAGCCTTAAGGAGTTATGGAAATCAGCAGCTCTCAGGTTTTTTTGGATGATGGAATTCAGGTGTTATGGGGACTATAACCACAAACTCAGGAGGAATTCCCTTGGTTATCACAAGGTTGAAAAACAAATCCAGATAATCCAGCGTGGACATACTGTAGTAAATGGATAAATTTACTCCGCATATCCCTGTAAAGTTCATATTATTGATGTCAGTAATATAAACTTTACAGGGATATTCAGACAGGAATGAAATAAACCTGCAAAATGCTGTCAGTGGAAAGGAAGAGAATGCCTGGCCATCAAAGAAGAGGATGCAACATACAGAAATGTTTGCAAAAATAACTATAGATCAGCAATTGTGGGTGATGCTGATACAGGCAGGAAGCATAAAAGGGTTTCTAACCAGGAAGCTTTCTGCATTCATCAGGTCTTAACCACTTGCCTACCGGGCACTTATATCCCCTTCTTTACCAGGCCAATTTTCAGCTTTCAGCGCTGTCACACTTTGAATGACAATTGCGCCGCTGGGCGCTTTACTTTTTGCGCTATAAACAAAAAACCGCAAAATATGTGGGAAAAAAAAGTTTCTTTGTTTCTATTATAAAATTTTTTAAACAGGTAATTTTTCTCCTTCACTGATGTGCGTTGAGGCAGCACTGATGGGCACTGATAGGCGGCACTAATGAGGTGGCACAGATAGGCGGCATTGATAGGCAGCACTTATGAGGTGTCACGGATAGGCGGCACTGATGATGGGAACTGATAGACAGCACTGATAGGTGGCACTGACTGGCATCCCTGCTGGGCACTGACTGGCGGCACCGCTAGGTACTGACTGGCACAACCGCTAGACACTGACTGGTGGCACTGACTGGCAGCACTGCTGGGCTGCACTGATGGGCACTGGTGGGTGGCACTGCTGGGCACTGGTGGGCGGCACTGCTGGGCACCGATCATCAGGGCACTGATCATCAGTGCCCTGATGATCAGCGCCGATCCCTGCTCGGACAACTGCTGGTTCTCGGCAGTACTTTCCTTGCGCTCTGACAGCGCAAGGAAAGTGCAGCCGAGAACCGGCAATTGCATTTCCCGGTGATCTGCGTGTCATTGGACATGGCTGATCACGTGGTAAAAGGCCGCTGTGATTGGCCTTTTACCACATCACGTGATCAGCTGTATCCAAATGCAACTGGCCAGCCGCAGTGTAGCTGTCATTCGGCTATCTGTGGTTGGCAAGTAGTTAATGAAGACGTAGAAACACAAGGAGACACTTACAGGCTGCAACTTTGATAATATGTACTCCTGTCTATCAGATATTAGGCAACAGTAACTATCTGGGTTCTTTAACGGTGAGGAATGTCAGATCCACATTCCCAATTTGGGAGTAATAGGCTTTCCTTTTTTCCTCCCTTTCCATTTTTTTTTATTTTTCTTGTCAATCTGCCCTACATACTGCATGGCAGTACCATTTATGGCCCCCTCGATCAGTAATTATTAGACAGTATACATATGGTTTGAGGCAAAAGCACACAAGGACAATATGTTGTTGCTCAATATATTTTCCATTTTTCCGATTTTTTAATTCATTAGATTTTTATTGCATAATCTATTTAAAACATATATTACTGTACATTCTGGGGGGCGTGGCACCCGCCGCTTAAGATGGCCACATTGAGCTGAAGCTCCGCTCCAGTAACAGGGAATGCTACATCAACTGTGCCTCACAGCACCCACCGACCACCACAAACCATCTCCCAGGCTCCCGGAACACCTGCCAACCACCGTGGAATGAGAAAGCATTGCCAGGAACAGCGGCAGGTGAAGAAACTGCCACACTTCCTCCCAGCCTTGCAAACAAGGCTTCAACAATATGGCGGCAGGAGACATCCCGCTCTGCCGTCAAAGTCTTCTAGTGGCAGCTTCACTGGCTTCTACAGCGGAATCCCTTACTGCAGTCCAACCAACTATGAGATACCTGCATCAATGGCTCCCTCGCCTCTGATTCAGGGGAATCCTCCCATTACTACAAGGAGTCCTGTCAAATCCAAACCCCGAAGAGAGTGTGCTGACCAGCAAAAACAGCCAGTTGACATTGAGGTGAGCAATACAACTATCTTTTCTCCCCATACACTTCAGGCTCCTGATCCAATGGCAGTTTCCAACCTCTGGCCAGCACATCTTAGAACTTTGAAAGAAATGCTCCTATCCATGAGGGTGTCTATTCAAGCAGATATACATCAATATAAAGCAGAAATACAGGAAGTGGGAGAGAGAGTGTCACAAGTGGAGGACAAAATTAAATGATTTACGACTTTTAAATGAAGTGTTAAATACACTTTAGTTGACTCGCTCATTTCTCATCAAGATGAGTTAACTAGGATTAAATTTCAAATGGCCGATTATGAGGACCGCTCGCAACAACTTAAATATTTGTGGCATCAACTTCTGCACTATGTCTGCGATCTCTTCAAATCGGTTAACATCAGCAGACTTAAATATAGACAGGATCCATAGGATCCTGAGGCCTGCTTATCTATCTTCAAATGTGCCTAGAGATGTGCCATGAATACATTTCTTCCAAGTGAAAGAAAAAAGCCTAGCCACGTTTTGCAAAGCTGACAACCTCTCACCTCAAGCCACCTCCTTGCAACAACGCAGGAACCTCAACTCTATCACCAAAGTGTTGCGAAATCACAAAATTGTGTATAAGTGGACGTATCTGGCGAAGCTCAGCATATCCTACCAAGGCTCCAATCATATTTTCACATCTATGGATGAAGGCTTACGCCTCCTACGAGAATGGGGAATTCTCTTACCAACTGGAGAACCTCAGATTCCTTCAACATGTCCCTCACCTAGCCATATGGAACATGAGTGGCAGACAATGAACCATAGGAAGACCTCGAAGAAGAAAACTTGAGGATGAAACTAACTCCCTCTTACAGTACAACTCTTTATGTTCCTTGAAAAGTGAAGGTACATGCCACTGTACCACATCTCCCACCTTCATCGACCGCACACGCTGCCCAGATCTCTAGTAGACCATTTTTTTTTTTTTTTAATTATCTCTGTTCAATATGTGACAGTTCATCTCTCTTATCCAAGCCATGGCACCCATTGTGACTTCTCCTTGTTAGCATATTTAAGCTCTCATTCACCACTCCTCCCCTGTCGGAGTAGAATTTCTTCAATCTTCTGGATCAAAATGGAACTCTGTTTTATTATGGGACTCTCAACCTCACTTCCTGCCTCTGGATATACTTGTGGAAATCTTCTGGATTATAGACACTATTTTGCCAAAAGTATTGGGACGCCCCTCCAAATCATTGGATTCAGGTGTTCCAATCACCTCCATGGCCACAGCTGTAGAAAATCAAGCACATAGGCATGAACACTGCTTCTACAAACATTTGTGAAAGAAAGGGTCGCTCTCAGGAGCTCAGTGAATTCAAGCATGGTATCGTGACATGTTGCCACCTGTGCAAGAAGTCCATCTGTGAAATTTTCTTGCTACTAAATATTCCACGGACAACTGTTAGTGGTACTATAACAAAGTGGAAGCAACTGGGAACAGCAACTATGCTAAAAGACCTAGCTAAAGACCTCCAAACTTTGTGTGGCCTTCAGATTAGCACAACAACAGTGCGCAGAGAGCTTCATGGATTGGGTTTCCATAGCTGAGCAGCTGCATCCAAGCCTTACAGTACATCACCAAGTGCAATGCAAAGCGTCGGATGCAGTAGTGTAAAGCATGTTGCCACTCGACTCAGAGCAGTGGAGACGTGTTCTCTGGAGTGACCAATCACGTTTCTCTCTCTGGCAATCTGATGAACATGTCTGGGTTTGGCAGTTACCAGGAGAACGACTTGACTGCATTGTGTCAAGTATAAAGTTTGGTGGAGGGAGGATTATGCTGTGGGGTTATTTTAGGGGTTGTGCTTGGCCCTTTAGTTCCCACTGGAACTCTTAAGGAATCAGCATACCAGGACATTTTGGACAATTTCATGCTGCCAACTTTCTGGGAACAGTTTGGGGATGTTCCCTTTCTCTTCCAACATGACTGTGCACCAGTGCACAAAGCAAGTTCCATAAAGACATGGATGAGTGAGTTTGGGGTGGAGGAACTTGACTGGCCTGAGTCCTGGCCTCATCCCGATAATACACCTTTGGGATGAATTAGAGCGGAGACTGCGAGAGCCAGGCCTTCTCGTCCGACATCAGTGCCTGACCTCACAAATGCGCTTCTAGAAGAATGGTGAAACATTCCGATAAACACAGTCCTAAACATTGTAGACAGCCTTCCCAGAAGAAATGAAGCTGTTATAGCTGCCAAGGGTGGGCCAACTCAATATTGAACCCTACAGACTAAGACTGGGATGCCATTAAAGTTCATGTGCGTGTGAAGGCAGGTGTCACAATACTATTAGCAATATAGTGTATGTTTCTACACGTCCCTAACCAACCATGCACACAGTCTTCCAGCAGTCTACATATCCAGTCTCTCCATCACTCTTTCCAGTCACATCGCCATGGAACTTAATATATTCTGTATAAATACAAGAGGCCTTAAGCACCCGGCCAAATGCCGCTCACTCTGGCAAGATCCTCTATGCAGCAAAGCATATATAGTCACTGCTCAAAAAACACATTTCCATCTGAATGCCACGCCAAAATGTTACCCATAAAAGCTTTCCACATATTCTCCTAGCATGCTTACCTTCCAAAAAATTTGGAGTGTGTTTTGCAGTAAAAGACACAGTATCCTTTAGCCTCAAGGAATCTATTTTGCATCCTGGAGGGCGGTTTATTATTCTAATTTGTAACAAATTACTTGCCTTATACATTGGTCAATGTGTACGTTTCCAATTTACATCAGATGCGATTTCTCCACAGACTTTTTGTGAAAAACGTAAAGATACCATACAGAGATTTCAAAATGATTGTAGATCCTAGTCTCGATAAGTCATCCCCATTGAGAGGGCTCGACCCTAAATGGTCTCCTCCATAGGAAGGACATATATGACGTCTTCATGAAAAAACAAGAAAACATTCACTTACTACTCACCAAGTCATAACCTATATTATCGTATAGACTTATTCCTTGTAGATAAATGGCTACTGCAAAGGGTATCAAATTCCTCAAAACAGGATATAACTTGGTCGACCACGCTGGTATCACTCTTTCAGTGATGTCCAGCCTAAGTCGGATGATTGGTCCCTGTCCTATCCTGCCCTGTGTTGACAGTTACACAGGACAGGATAAGATGTCACTCTTCTCTGCCTGGGCACATTTTGTCCCAGAGAGAGAAGAAGACACAGAAAACGTGAGCAAAAGCACTACACTTCCAGTTAGAACACACTATGTCATATTTAACCCATTGATCACCCCCCCCCCCCACCCCACACCCAGTTAACCCCTTCACTGCCCTGTCACTAGTGTCAATATTTACATTGTTCATATTTTTTGCTGATCACTGTATTCGTGTCCCTGGCAACTTCCAATAGAGTTAGCGTCAATTAGCCCCCTCCTAGATAGTGTCAGATTGCCCGCTAGTACACCAGTAACCACATTTAACCCCTTGATTGCCAGGAACATGCTCACTTACACACTAAACCTCCATTGCTAGTATAGTGTCTGAACGGATCAATATCTTTAATCAGATCAGCACTAAACCAGCGTTCACATTAGTACAGCGTCCCCAAAAACACAGCTTTAGCGGGCTCAGCCCCGAAACCTGCCAGCATCTGTGTTTAGCCCCTATGCTTACCCCCCCCTCTTCTCCCCCAGCAAGTGCAGTGTCAGTAGATCACTGTCACTTGGTACATTGCACACAAAACTGCAGTGTTCACTTGCCGGTACATTTTTTGTAGGTACACTAGTGAAGAGGCCTACAGGATTCTGAGCATGTCAGGTAGGAGCGAAGGGGAAGACTCGCTGACAGAATCGGCCTCAGAATACGAACCTGTAGGCAGCAGCGGCACACTGACAGTTAGCTCAGATGACGGTAAAGAGGTCCCTGCTAAGATCAGGCGTACCCGACCCCATTTCCAGGTTGCTGGAAACCCATGAGGACTCTCATATGCAGCAGAGTGCCAGTACTAGTGCTGTGCTACCTTTTGGTGAACTGACAAGCACCAGCAGCCTAGTACATGTTTTCTTCCTGTCTTCCATTCACGCAGATACGCCTATCCAAATTACCATGACAGCTGGTGTTGTTGAGAAGCCCCTCTGTGTCCACAGTTATTACCTTAACATGGGAGGGGTGGACTTCAAAACCAGATGATAAAGCCGTACTTAGTTTCAAGAAAAGCCAGACGCTGGAACAAAAAAATGTCTGTTTATTTAAATTGGCTTTATAGAACGCTTTTGTACTTTACAAAGCAACTGGATGTAGTGGATCCTTCCTAAAATTCCAGGAAGAGATCATCACGGCTCTTTTGTATCCAGAAGGTGCTGTGCCCCAAACCCTCAACCCAGATGCAGTTAGCCGGCTGCATGAGAGCCATTTTCCCGATACCATTCCTGGTACCCCAACCCAAAGGACACCCCAAAAAAGATGTCATGTCTGTAGCAGACATGGAATTAGGTGTGACACACGCTTTTTTGTTCCTCCTTTCCAGACCAACCTGGCCTCTGCACCAAGGACTACTTTTGTCGCTACCATACATTAGTGGAGTATTAGAATAGGGTACAGCTCAGCACAGTTCAGGGCACATTTACACAGGGTCTCGAAAGATGTAAGGTAGTCAGGAAACTGGCTATCGTATTTGGAGAGACCCTACAATCTGGTTTTAAGATGCTAAACTTTAAAAATAAATAAAATAAAAAGTAAATAAAATAAAAAACCTTGTGAGAAAAAATTAGATCTGCAAAATACTTGCCATGCCTCTTTTTAAATTCCTTGGGGTGTCTACTTTCCAAAAAGGAAGGGGGGGGGGGGTTGGTGCTATCCTGGCATTTCAGGGCCTCCGGAACTGTGATAGGTAGTGAGGAAATGAAATGAGGATGTTACGCACCTTCAGGCTTTCAAATTGGTCATTGGATTTCAGGCTCCTGTATGTGGCTAGGCTCCCAAAAAGTCTCACACATGTGGTATCCCCATTCTCGGTGGAAATAGCAGAATGTAATTGGGGTGTAATTCCACATATACCCATGGCTTTTGAGAGCAATATATAATTTAGGTGACTTCGGGTAAACCCCCCCGCCCCCCCAGAAAAAAAAAAAAAACAACTTTTTTTGTCACATTCCAAAAACTTGTGGAAATTTTCTTTTTCCCATAGACTCAATATTCCTCTCAGCAGATAGCTTAGGGTGTCTACTTTCCAAAAAGGGGTCATTTGGGGGTGTTCTGGTATTTTAGTACCTCAAGAAATGTTATAGGCAGTCAGAAAGTAAAAGCTGTAAAAATTTTAAATTAACTATACCATAAATTGTAGATGCTATAACACAAAGCAATCAATATACACTTATTGTGATTTTTTTTTTACCAAAAACATGTAGCAGAATACATTTTGGCCTAAATTTATAACAAAATTTTGGGGTTTTTGTTTATAGCGCAAAAAATAAAAAGCACACAGGTGATCAAATACCACCGAAAAAAAGAACATAAATTTAGCTTGGGTACAGCTTTGCCTGACAGCGCAATTGTCAGTTAAACTAGTGCAGTTCTGTATAGCAAAAATTGCAGTATCCATACAATAGTTTGTAGATGCTATAACTTTTACACAAAACAATCAATATACACTTATTGGGATTTTTTTTTTACCAAAAACATGTAGCAGCATACATTTTGGCCTACATGTATGACTAACTTTGAGTTTACTATATATTTTTTATAGCCAAAAGTAGAAAATATAGGTTTTTGTTTTTTTTTTGTTTATAGCACAAAAAATAAAAACCGCACAGGTGATGAAATACCACCAAAAGAAAGCTAGATTTGTGTGAAAAAAAGGACGGACATTTCGTTTGGGTACAGCATTGCATGACCACGCAATTATCAGTTGAAATAGTGCAGCGCTTAACAGCAAAAAAAAGGCCTGATCAGGAAGGGGGGGGGGGGTAAATTTTCAGGATGGCAAGTGGTTAGAGGAACTATGCTAACAACTGACACTATCTCCAAATTTTAACTTTTGTGGATCGGCAGAATTGCAGCTTTCAAGATGGTAGCTGTTCCCAAGACCCTATATTAAATAGCCAAATTAAATAGGTGCCTCAAACAGTTCATATATGCAAAAGAAAAAAAAGCATGTTGTTCCCACACCCATCTCATAACACATAAAATAGGAAGAGCAAGCCTCCAAAGATCACTATCTAATGGTTCAGCTCTCTCAGCTTAAACACGGGTTCCTTTTCCCTACTGAGCATGTGGAAACCATTAAATCTATTTCCCTCCAATCACTCCGGCTTCCCTATTAGCTTGGCGTCTACTTCTACAAAATTCTCATGGTGAGCACTACACACTGCCTTTGCAGTTACCATTCGCTACATTAGAAATTCTTATCCCCTATTTTTCAGTTACATCCTGGGTTAACAAAGGTATACAATGGGTGGACAAACTCTACACAGACAATACAAACAAACATTTATGAGAATAAATATACAATGCTCAGCATGACCCCCGGCAAATACTAGGTGGGATATTTTTGTGCATGGGCTTTTGCAGAGGCTTCCTTCATGGACGACACCCATGCATGCCATTCCCCTGCAGTGTACGCCATATTGTGTCACAGGAAACAAACAATCAGCTTAGTTTGGCTACTTTAGCTAACTGCAGTGAACTTGCATGGTGATTTTCTTTAAGCCTTCTCCTCAGAAGACGCTCCTGTCGAGGTGTTAACGTCCGTGGACCGCTTGGACGTCTCTGTGAGATGGTTGCAGTTCCATCTTTGTTAAATTTTTGTATCACTTTTGCTACAGAATTCTGACTGATAAGTAAAGCTTTGCTGATCTTCCTGTAGCCGTTGCCTTTCTTGTGTAAAGAAAGGATTTTCTTTCTCAGGCCTTGTGACCTTTCTCTTCCATGTGATGCCATTGCTAACAGCATGAAATGGGAAGGAGTTTTCTTTAAGTAATGCCCTTTTATAATCAACTGTCTGCTAATGAATATTTAGACTCAACTGAAGTTGAATTTTTGTTAATTAGGATTTTGTTGTTTAAAATTTAGCCTTGCTCCAAAGACTTTCATTGGGGTGTATTCATTTTTGCAACAGGGTCTTGAATGAATTTGTTAGGAAAAAAAAGTTTTGTGTGTGCAAATTAAATCTTGTTTGCAAGCAATAGCCTGCATGTGTGGGAGCATTTTGTAGTATACTGTCCCATATAAAATTTTAATTCCGAAAAGGAAATGAAAGGATATCTGTAAATCCTGCTGGGGTATACTCATGTATGCTGAGCACTGTATATGGGAATACATCAACCAAGATGCCACTAGTAAAAGCATATCCATTCTATACTATCCTTTATCCCCGAGCAATGGACTCTAGCATTCTGATAAAGTCATAGCTCAACACACTGTATCAACCATTGGGAACTGACACAAATGTTTGTACATAAATGGTACTGGACTCCTTCCCAGTTGGCAAAATACTCACTATCCCTCACGCCCTACCTTTGACAAACCATGGAAGCCTTGGGTTCACTGGTACTCCTTCATATTGGGAACTGAACATTGGTTAATTAGACTACACTCTCCTTTAGCCCATAATTTACTGTTTTCTTTAGATGATACTCCATTGATAACAACATCCTACAAGGTGTATGTTAAGTGTAGAACGCCCCTTATACAGTGTGAACATCTTACTGTAAAACTTTCTTTTCTTGTATTGTCAAAACCCAATAAAGATTAAGTAAAAAAAAACCAAAAAATAAAAAAAACACATATATACATAAAAACACATGTTAGTAACTTTGTTCATTTGTTTACAGGTTAATACTTTTTGTATCTATTTAAAATTTTACACCCCTAATCAAAGGGATCAAAATAATAATGTGAATCGTTTCAGTTTAGTCAGGTAGATCAACTAATCTCTATACATTCAATTACATAACATTAATTCCAGATCTTTATCCAATAGATGGTGGTTGCTCTTATTCATTACTTTTAGACCCTTGAGAGGACACATTTCATTGCATATCAAGATACATATACTGTACATTTAGTTTTTAGTTTTAATGTTTTATTTTAATGATAACTTCCCATTTTCTATATGGCATGACCGTGTAAAAAGCTTATCCTGTTATAGCTTTTATGCATAAAGCATGACCCAACAGGATGTTAACCACTTGACATCCTGAGGATTTACCCCCCTTTCTGACCAGGGCTTTTTTTTGCTATTTGGCGCTGAACTATTTCAACTGATAAGTGCGTGGTCATTCAATGCAATAAAAAATATATAGTAAACTCAAAGTTAGTCATACATTTAGGCCAAAATTTATTCTTCTACATGTTTTTGGTAAAAAAATCCAAATAAGTGTATATTGATTGCTTTGCGTGAAAGTTATAGTGTCTACAAACTATGGTATAGATACTGCAATTTGTGCCATTTTTTGCTATACAGCACTGCACTAGTTTAACTGACAATTGCGCGGTCATGCAATACGGTACACAAATTTAATTTTTTTTTCACACAAACAGAGCTTTCTTTTGGTGGTATTTGATCACCTGTGCGATTTTATTTTCGGCGCTATAAAAAAACCCAATATTTTCTAATTTTCTCATAAAAAAAAAATCACAAAAAACTAAAATATTGTCATAAATTTAGGCTAAAATGTATTCTGCTACATGTTTTTGGTTAAAAAAAAATCCCAATAAGTTTATATTGATTGCTTTGTGTGAAAGTTATAGCATCTACAAACTATGGTATAGATAACGGAATTTACACAGCTTTTACTTTCTGACTGCCCATCACATTTCTTGAGGTGCTAAAATACCAGGATAGTACAAACACCCCCAAATGACCCCTTTTCGGAAAGTAGACACCCTAAGCTATATGCTGAGAGGCATATTGAGTCCATGGAATATTTATTTTTTTTCCCCATGTTTCTGGATAATTACAATTTTTTTTTTTTTACACAAAGTTATCATTTAAATTATATATTTCTGGTACAAGCCATGGGTTTATTGTAGAATTACACCCCAAAATACATTCTACTACTTCTGCCGAGTATGGGGATACCACGTGTGAGACTTTCTGGAAGCCTAGCCACATACAGAAGCCTGAAATCCAATGACCACTTCGAAACTGTGATAGGTAGTGAGGAAGTGCAATGACGAAGTTACGCACCTTCAGGCTTTCAGAGGCCCTAAAATGCCAGGATAGCACCCCCCCCCCCCAAATGACCCCTTTTTGGAAAGTAGAAACCCCAAGGAATTTAAAAAGAGGCATGGTGAGTATTTTGCAGATCTCATTTATCTAATCAAAACCAAGATCTGTGTGATCAGATGCTTTCCCAATTTACAAATGGCGCTGTTTATATCCTGCGAAACTGAAGTGACGAAAAGCTCGTAGCTTCCGATTTCTTAGACTATAAAGATTATTGGCACTATTCTGGTCTCCAATCAGCTCTATGGTCAGCTGGCAGAAACACCGGCTGCATTTTCAGGTTTCCCTGAATTACTGCCCGAGAAGGCCGTGGAAGGCAGCGGGGGAGGGGGGCATCTTCTCCCGCTGCTTGTAAAAGCAATCCTGCAGCTAATTAGCCACTAAAATTGCTTTTACATGAAAGCCAATCGCAAGCTAAAAAAAACTATACCAGGATGATGCCTGCAGCTGTAGGCATCATCCCGGTATAACCATTCAAAGTCCAGTGATGTATCAGTACATCGTTGGTCCTTGTTGGGTATATATGCTATGATCTTTTTTTTTTTATGCAGCCTGTGGGCTGAATGAAAAAAAGAGAAGAGAGCTCTGCCAGAAAAAGTGTGTGGTATGCCCCCCATTAGAATATACCGCCATGCATCCACCCACTTCTAATGGTGGGCACACCATTAGGTCGCACGGTGCCATATGCACCAGTTCCAAGATTGTACAAATGTCTAAATAGGGGCACGCTTGAATAAAAATTGTCCAAGTATAAGTGGCACCCCATATGGAAGAAGGATAACACCAAGTCCCAAACTATCTTGCCACTACTCCCCATGACTATCTTTTCCCTCGTAAATCCGAAATGTTTATGTATAGCCTGTTGCTCTCTCATAGGTCTTATACATCTTGACCCCATATCTGGCATGCTTGCTGGGGAGAAATTGTTTGCAAGGCGGACAGAAAAATGAATGAGGGGCTCATCAACGCAATTTTTTTGCTGGGGAGTAATAACCAAATTTTTGGTTAATGTTATTTACGAGGGGCTGAATTTTGTGGGGCCAGTCAAATTCAGTGTCCCCTCGAGGACCTGTGGACCAGTACAACCGCAATTCAGTTTTTTGTAGTAATACCCATGTTGAGGGTGAGGCCCCCAAAAAATGTAAATTCGAAAACCCTAATGGGTTTCCATGTGAATGGTCTGGCAAGGATCAAATTTGGGTTGGAGGCAATATATTTGTTGTGCATATAAATTGCTTTGATCCACAATCAATGCATATAGATATTCCGTGAAAAAAAGCTCCAAAAAATCAAGGGGAGTATTTAAATTTGCTGTTTCCACCTGAATTCCAGGTTGGGCCGTGAATGGGGGAAGTACGGGTACTGCATAATTTGTGGGCTGCCAATCGGAATTTGCAAGCACATTCGGAAGGGATACTAGGGGCTCTATGGGCCTGTGTGCGAGTTCTTGGTGGTTGCGGGACAATACTTGTGCTTGCCATCGCACCAGCTTGTACTACACATATGGGACTCGCCACGTCACCAAGTGATACTGCAATGCTGGTATGTGAAAGACCATGGTGTACTAGGCCGCTGGTGCTCGCCAGTTCACCAAAAGGTAGCGTGGCACTAGTACTGGCACTCTGCTGCATATGAGAGTCATCAAAATTTACCGGCAAGTGCTAACAGAAATCAGGCCTGATTCTGCGAACACTGTGGTTTTGTGTGCAATGTATCAAGTGACAGTGAGCTACTGACACTGCTGGGGGAGAAGGGGGGGGGGGGGAGTGTAGGGGCTACACGTAGGTGTCGGGGCTGATCCCACCAACGCTGTGTTTTTGCAGACACTATACTTAATGTGAATGCTGGTATAGTGCTGATCTGATCAAAGATATTGAACTATTCAGACACTATACTAGCAATGGAGGTTTATTGTGTATGAGCGTGTTCCTTGCAATCAAGGGGTTAAATGTAATTACTGGTGTACTGACGGGCAATCTGACACTATCTGGGAGGGGCATGAAAACCACGGGAGTGCTAATCACGTATATATATATGTAATTTTGCGCACCCGTGCCGCCCTGTAGCAGTATTTCTGCTATAGGGAGGTCAGGAACCGTTATAGAAGCGGTTTGTGTTACGGCGCTGAGTTACTTTAACTGACAATTGTGCGGTCATGCAACACTGCACCAAAATTAAATTTACGGCCTTTTTTCCCCAAGAATTGAGCTTTCTTTCGGTGGTATTTGAACACCTGTGCAGTTTTTATTTTTTGCAAAAAAATATTTTGAGAAAAAAAAAAGACAATATTTTGGACTTTTTGCTATAAGTCCAGTAAAATAATTTAAAAATCTAATTTTGTCATAAATTTTTTTTTCTTAATACGAATAATGGCGGCGATCAGCGACCTATGGCGGGACTGCAGCGGACATTCAGACACTAGGGGGGAATTGACTTGGGGTCATTGACATACCCAATGACACCAATACAGTGATCAGTGCAAACAAAAAAAACAAAACAAAAAAAACCCGACGCTGTACTAATGGCACTGGGGAGGAAGGGGTTAACATTAGAAGGCAATCAAAGGGTTAACTGTGCTGGGAGTGTTTTATTAGGGGGCAGGGGTGTGTGCTTCACTGTAAGCACACTGATCTGGAAGGCTGTGCTCATCCATTTGGATCAGTGTGCTCAAACTGACAGGGAGGAGAGCTGCATTGAAAACAATGCAACCGTCCTCCCTGTCAGTGTTTGCTGGTAATCACCGGCCGCGACCCGGTGATCGACACCCGCGGACATGATTGGCGGCGTGGGTAGGGCGGTCGCATCCTACCCAAAATGCAAAATCAGGCCCCCCCCCTCCTGAACCAGAACAGGCCACATGCCCTCAACATGGGGGGGTGCTTTGGGGCAGGGGGGCTCCCCCCCCAAAGCACCTTGTCCCCATGACGATGGGGACAAGGGCCTCTTCCCCACAACCCTGGCCGGTGGTTGTAAGGGTCTGCGGGCGGGGGGCTTATCAGAATCTGGAAGCCCCCTTTAACAGCCCCCCAGATCCTGCCCCCCCCCCCCCCCCCCACGTGAATGAGTCTGCGGTACATGGTCCCGCGACTCATTCACAAAAAAACAAAGTGTGGTGTAAAAAAAACACAGTACAGGGTCTTTGACAAGTCCTTTATTAAAACAATGTCCCACGAAGTAGATCCAACGTCAATCACGGCGACCCGAAAAAAGAAAAAAAAAAAAAGTTCTGCTCCCGTCGGAGGCTTCCAGCCTTGTGAAAAAAAGGCTAGCTGACAGTTCTTAAATAGGTTAGGGGCGGGACCAGCCGGGGACATCATCCCCACCCCTTACCTATTTAAGAACTGTCACCCTGTCTCTCCACTGAGGCTAACTAGCTGAATGCAGGAGACAGTCTGACAGTTCTTATATAGGTATGGGGCGGGACCAGCCGGGACATCATCCGAGTGACTCCGCTCCATGTCACATGCTTGCTGTTCCCGACTGGCCCCGCCCCTTACCTATATAAGAACTGTCAAACTGTCTCCTGCATTCAGCTAGCCACAAGGCTAGCTGAATGCAGGTAGCATAAAAAAGGTAACAATAAAGGGGGCTTCCAAATTCTGATAAGCCCCCCGCCCGCAGACCCCCACAACCACCGGCCAGGGTTGTGGGCAAGAGGCCCTTGTCCCCATCAACATGGGGACAAGGTGCTGCCCCAAAGCACCCCACCCATGTTGAGGGCATGTGGCCTGGTATGGTTCAGGAGGGGGGGGGGGGCTCGCTCATCCCCCCCCCCTTTCCTGACCTGCATGCTCGGATAAGGGTCTGGTATGGATATTGGGGGGTACTCCATGCTGTTTTGTTTTTTTAATTTTCGACGTGGAGTTACCCCTTAACATCCATACCAGATCCGAAGGGCTTGGTATGGATGGGAGGGGGGACCCCACGCAGTTTTTTTTTATTTAATTCACGGAAATAATTTAAAATTCAGCTGTCAGTGGGAAACCCCGATGACAGCTGAAACATTCCTTCTGTCCCTGCAGAGAGCTCCGTTATTATATTTGACATTAAAAAGTATAGAGACTGCAACATTGTATCTATTTGTATCCATTTCGGATATAGATGTTTTTATTCGGATACATATAGATACAATGTTGCAACCTTTATACTTTTTAATGTCAAATATAATAGCGCAGCTCTCTGCAGGGACAGAAGTAATTACTTCGCTATTATATTTGCCGGCCGTAGACGGGGCGAAAATCGGACAATTTTTTTTACCGTTGGTGGTAACGTCGGCCCATTGAACAACCGATTTTTCATTTTTTTTTTTTTTAAAAATGGTCAGTTTTCACCCCATCTATGGCCTGCATTTTTCTTTTTCTTCTTTTTCTTGCAGGTCATGGCTCATGCACAGATTTTTTATCTGTATAAAGATCAGCCAATTTGCCGATCATTGCCGCTAAAATCGGCCAATCTGCAAAATCGGCCGATTTTTATCCAAATTTACCAATTAAAAAAAGTGGCAAAATCCCCAAAAATGGCTGACCAATTAACCCACTAACGGCCCGAAAATCAGCCGATTTTTTTTTCGGGCGATTTTAGACCCGTCTAAAGCAGGCCATAGATGGGTCTAAAATCGACCGATTTTTCTGCCTAAAATAAATCAAACGATTTTCGGGCCGTTAGTGGGTTAATTGGTCAGCCATTTTTTGGGATTTTGGCACATTTTTTTATCAGTAAATTTGGAAAAAAAAATTTCCAACTTTACTGATAAACAAAATATGCTAAAATCCCGAAAAATGGCCGACCAATTACACTGTTCAACAAATTTTTATTTTTTGCCAGTTTTGGAAACAAAAGGATCCATTTCTTAATGAATTTCACATTCTGAGTTCAAATATAACAATGAAATTTGTCAATTGGCTCTAGTTTTTCTGTAAACGGAAAGTTTTCTACTATAGGCGTAATGACTACATAATGCACAATAATTATATAGATAGATGTCTTTCCACAAATATAAAGCAAGTGATATTGACTACATAACAAAGCCTAAATGGCATAATATATTGCATAGGATTACCAAGAAAAATTATAGCCATAAGCTAAGTTGAATCATTTTAATACTTCGGATTCTCACTAGTTTTGTCTTCAGTTTGTGTCGGTTTTGCTTCTCTTGGCTTTTCTCTTGTATTCGAGGAAAGGGCTATCTCTTACAACTGCACGTGACTACACGCTTCAGGTTCTTCCTCACTTGACTCAACCACGAAGGATTCTGGTGCTTTAGGAATTGGTAGCCCCTCTCCATGAGGAACTGGACGCATTGCCGATGGAATATTTGGATAGTGCACAGATAACTTTTTCTTCTTATTTAGCCCTTTTACAATTGGAGGCACCATACAAAAGTAACAATTACTAACATGATCTGTTGGCTCTCTCCAAACCATTGGCACAGCGAAAGGCATAGATGCCTTTTTTCCATTCAACCATTGCTCCAGTGCCGTCCCACAAGAATTGCAGCATATATGTGGTGCCCAGCTCTTGTCCTGGTCTCCTATCTTGCAGCCAAAATACAAGTTGTAGGCTTTCTTAATCATTCCTGTTATCCTCCTTTTTTGTGAGATAAAAGTTATTTCACCGCAGATATAGCAGAAATTATCTGCTTTATTCACACAAGTTCGAGGCATTACTGAGTAGCCTATATAAGCATAAAACGAAATGTAAAGACGCTGTCGAACTACAATCAGCTACAGATACTGCAGCTTTTATGCAGTGAAGTGATGCAATTAAAGGCTAATATTGCATCATCTCAGTATACATGCAATTTTCTATTGGTTACCAGTATCAATTGCGCAATATGCAGCTGAAGTTGCATCATAATTTTGAATGGCTTACGTCATTAGATGGGTGAATATATCATGGAAACTAGAGCCAATCAACATTTTTTAGGGTCATTTTCGGTTTCAGCACCCCAAAATTATGTAAGATTAGCTAATTTTATGCCCAAAACTTTTTACCTGTTGAACAGTGTTATCCCACTAACGGAAGAGGCCCTTGTTCCCATTAACATGGGGACAAGGTGCTTTGGGGGAGAACCCCCCCTGACCCAAAGCACCCCCCCATGTTGAGGGCATGTGGTCTGGTATGGTTCAGGAGGGGGGGGGGGCGCTCGCATGTCCCCCCCCCCTTTCCTGACCTGCCGGGCTGCATGCTCGGATAAGGGTCTGGTACGGATTTTGGGGGGATCCCCAAGCTGTTCTTTATTTAATTTCAGTGTGGAGTTACCCCTTAATATCCATACCAGACCCGAAGGGCTTGGTGTGGATGGGAGGGGGGACCCCATGACACTTTTTATTTATTATGGTGCTGGTTTTTAAATGTAATTTTCCCTTTTTTATTCTTCACTATAGCTCAGAAATTCACCTGTCACTTCCCCCAGCTAAAAGAGAAAGTTTTCTTGGAATTTATATTCCTAAAAAAAACAATGTTTACTTTGAGTTTATTAAAAGATACAAAGTTTTCTGTAACTTCGGGGAAAGTGACTTCTAAGCTTGAGAACTATAGTGAAGAAAAAAAAAAAAGGCTGGCATTTGCATTGGAAAATCAGCGCTGACATACACTTTGTATTGCGAAAAAAATTATTAACAATTCTGTAAACAGAGGCATTATTTTCAATGGATTTTCATTCGTAAACCGAAAATTACGTTAACCGAGGCGTTGATAAACCGAGGTACGCCTGTGTTAGTATTGCAATCCTTTGTATTGGAATACATAAAACCAACATACATCTGAATTGGCAACATAGCACAACATTTGTGTCACATTTGAGATATCTGGCTAGTTACACTGACCTTGCCCAGGGATTTAGGATTGATTCACACCACAGAAATACAGGCAGGATTAGTGTTCAACAGCTCCGTGGATTAGTGGTTAGCACTACTGTCTCACAACGCTAGGGTTGTTGGTTTGAATCCCAACCACAGCAATGAATTTGCATGATCTCTGTGTGGCTATCCTAACATACATGAGCTGGTGGCAGCATCTTTACTTTCTGTTTAAATGATCC
This sequence comes from Staurois parvus, assembly GCF_062004578.1. NCBI lineage: Eukaryota > Metazoa > Chordata > Amphibia > Anura > Ranidae > Staurois > Staurois parvus. The sequence goes on along the minus strand of NW_028319216.1, from coordinate 105,395 downwards.
CTAGAATGTGAATTAGAATGAGACCTTGTCTGTTCAAACACCTTTAAAGTAGCACCTTATGTGAATGTCAAATGATGGGATGAGATAAGGGCCTAGACTAATGATTGATTGGATAATGCTGGTTTGCACTCCACCTCCTTTTTGGGAAAGTTTGTTAAACCATGAGAAGAGTGAGCGAAAGAAATGGATTAAAAAAAAAAAAATTAAATAATGGCATGGAGTCCCCCCCCCCCCCCCAAATCCATAACAGACCCTTATCTGAGCATGCAGATACCGCATGCCTTCAAAGATTTATTTCCTTTGTTGAACTGCCTGCTTGGTTCACACTAGATGTGATTTAAATTGTGCTTTTTGTTGGCAATTTCACCGTGTTTTCTGTAGATTCACCAATGAGTTATTGCATTTTCAATTGTGTTTTGCATTGCGATTTCTATTGTAGTCAATATGTGAAATCACTACAAAATGCTAAAAAAGTTAGACGAGAACTACATTTGAAATTGTGCTGCAGCAAATCGCTTACGTTAAGACACTCACATCCACATTCATTAGATCAGATATTAGGTACAATTTCAATTCCCAAATTGCACCTGAAATCGTGCACCCTGGATGCGACTTGGCATGTGATTTGCACGGCATGCGACTTGCAATTCGTATGCCAAGTCGCACCCTATTGTCTGCTATTAGAGCAGTCACATGGGTGCGTTTCCAAAACTGATTTCTAAAGTAGTACATGTACTACTTTTGTGACAATTTGCATAGATTTTTTTTTTCAATCAAAAACCACCTCCAAAATATAATACTAGAACCCCACAACACAAACAACACCGTCCCCTGAAGGTGTAACAAATTCTATATGTGAAAGTGTTTAACAAAATAAAATAAATTTAAACAGCAACTATAAAGTCCATTAATTAGTCCATCAACTATTACCCCTAATTACCCTAAAATATCATAGTGAAAAATAATTCAAACTGTTCAAAATTCTTCCAACGATCTCCCAGATCTTCATACCTCAAAAAAAGAAAATATCACATAGTGCATTATCCTTCATACAACATCAATTCAATTCATCCCCCGCACTTTGTACAGTGAATAAATGTGAAAAAAATAAAAACATGAAAAAAAGTGAATTAATTAGTGAAAACACTGTGTGTGTGAATCACCCTTCAGTGCCACAAAAATTTGCAAACCAGTGTGCACTTCTACTTAAAGTAAGGGTACCCTTACCAACACTCCAAATAACATATGCTTATACTGATCCAACAGCTTTCCCAGGAATAGGTAATCTCCACAATCCTCCCTGGATTCCTTAACCTCAATGATCCCAATGACTCCAGGTGCTTCACTCCATCCAGAGATAAAATATGAGGGACATAATAGTGCGATACCGCCAATCATATGATAATATGACCTTTATTTATACTGCTTACATTAAAAAGCCTTTAAAAACACTTGTTTGTAATATATAGACCTCACAGCCATCCAAGAAAAACGTCCATGTACTCCAAATGCGATCGTTTTCCTTCTCCAAAATGGCCGCCGGTCAACTTCCGGTTCCTGTGTGCGTCTTGACGTCACTCATATTTTATCTCTGGATGGAGTGAAGCGCCTGGAGTCATTGGGATCATTGATGTTAAGGAATCCAGGGAGGATTGTGGAGATTACCTATTCCTGGGAAAGCTGTTGGATCAGTATAAGCATATGTTATTTGGAGTGTTGGTAAGGGTACCCTTACTTTAAGTAGAAGTGCACACTGGTTTGCAACTTTTTGTGGCACTGAAGGGTGATTCACACACACAGTGTTTTCACTAATTAATTCACTTTTTTTCATGTTTTTATTTTTTTTACATTTATTCACTGTACGAAGTGCGGGGGATGAATTGAACTGATGTTGTATGAAGGATAATGCACTATGTGATATTTTCTTTTTTTGAGGTATAAAGATCTGGGAGATCGTTGGAAGAATTTTGAACAGTTTGAATTATTTTTCACTATGATATTTTAGGGTAATTAGGGGTAATAGTTGATGGACTAATTAATGGACTTTATAGTTGCTATTTAAATTTATTTTATTTTGTTAAACACTTTCACATATAGGATTTGCATAGATATCTGTGCCAGATGTCTTGCAAATCATAAGGAAAACAGCATCTTCACTGTACGTCGCACAATTTCTAAGTCGGCTTTGATGTGACCGAGGTGTAAGGCCTTTTTATGTTTGATTTCCTGAGCGTTTTTCCGATTTATGGGAAATGCCGCATACTAGCAAAAGTGAATTGACATTTTCAGTATTGCATGCGAGATGTAGTCATGTGACTGCCTTAACTCATGCGATAATCTGGAGTGAATTGTGCCCGTAGGGCCAAAAAATATTGCCAATAGGGTTCCCTTTCACATCCCTGTTCAATGTTCTGTTGTATGCTGTACAGGTACACGTCACTGTGGCTTTCTTTCTGACTCTGATTTGTGGGGCCTGTATACCAAGGGTTAAAGCAGGTGGGAAGAGAATTAATCAGGTGCAAACACTTTCTCTGACCAAATGATTGACAGTGGTGGGTGTGGCCTACCTTATATAAGGAGATGCAGTTGGGGCTGATTTTTGCCTTGTACAGGCACATTATTTCTGCATGTCCTTGTCTGTGGTGGTTTGGGGGAGGAAGAGATATTGTGGTGAATTGCCCCAGGCCACACTCACTGTGTTTTGATGTGGGCTGTAAATGTTTTGCATGTTCTTCCTTCTAAGGTGTGTTTGTGTGTAATTGTACAATGATTGTGTTTATTACCTTTGCATTGTAATCCTAACACATGTCCATTGCTCTGCTCTTCCAAATTTGCTATATTTAGAATGAAATGCAGTTTTCAGACAAACCTGATGAGAAATGTATGTGTAAGGGATTTGGGGAGGTGGGAGGTGTTATTTTGGCACACATGTATTTTTATATTGATATTTCGATCAGCAGCTTTTGTGAATAAGCCCAAGTGATATTAACCGTTTGTTTCCTGCTGTAACCTGTGAAAGCACAGTTCATTATAAGTATAATCTTTTAGATTGTAAGCTCTTATGAGCAGGACCGTTCTATTTTAGCAACATCAATCCTGTGTTTTTTTTTTTTTTTTTTCACACAAAGATATTGAATGTATCTTTTTGTTGCTGTCCAAATAAATGTGGAATGTGTATTTGATCAATAAACATTTGTACTAAGTATTTTTTGGGGGGATTATTTCATGCTCTAGTTGAATGTTGCACAGTGGCTAAATGGTTAGCACTTCCACCTGGCAGTATTAGGGTCGTTGGTTCGAATCCCAGCCACGGCACCTCCTGCCTGGAGTTTGCATGTTCTCCTTGTGCCTGTGTTTCCTCCGGGTACTCCAGTTTCCTCCCACGCTCTAAAGACATGCTGGTAGGTTAATTGGATCCTGTCAAAATTGGCCCTAGTATATGTATGAATGTAAGTTAGGGCTCTTAGTACGCCCCTTGAGGGTTAGGGACTGATGTGAATTTACCACATCTATATGTAAAGCGCTGTGTAAATTGACTTTGGGCCTTTACTGGCAAATATATATTCGCCAATGTCATATACACACAGTATATAGCTGCAAGCATACATTCACTTATGCCAAATCTACAATAGTACTGCAAACATATATTTGCGAATGTCATATAAACAATGGAGCAGCATGTAAAATTGCTATGGTACACAAATAAACGCCAAGACGGCTGTTGGAGGAGGCGCTAGAGCAGCTGTCATACCGGAAATACGTCATGACGTTTGCGAAGGACGTTTGCACACACCCGGAAGTGGGGAGTGTGAGTGGATGGGAGTGTAGTTAGGAGAGTTTAGTGGTAATTTGCAAGTCTATTTTTTAGTTTTGTGAATTGTTCTTTTGTGGAATTCCAGACCACATCTGGACATGGCGAGATCGCTGTTCTCCACCGAGGAGCTGATCCTCATTTGCTGGGGAAACATTACTAATAATTGTTGTATTTTCAGTTGAAAACATGTCCAATTCCTAGATCCATTGAGGTACATAGCAGAGGTTCAAGGTTCTTCCTAACTATACAGGTGGCACAGACACAAGCATACACCCAGGGTCACTGTTAGATATCATGGGGCCCCGTACAGCATAACTGACAGCCCCCCACTGCCAGAGAAAATATCCAAATTATATTTATGGTAAAAATACACTAAAATCATTAATGGACATAATCCCAACCATATTCCTGTGACATCTAAATGATAAAACTGTACTGAGTTCATAAATAAACCTGTGTGTGTAACTGAGGTGTAATTGAGGTTTTGGGCCTCATGGGTGCTGTGGCCTGTAGAGTGGGAATCAGTGGTTTGTTTTTGTGGCTATCGCCGTTTGCAGGCAACCTATGTTACACTATGGAATTGCTGTAGGTCATAATTTGACAAGCATATGGGTGCAAATGTACAGCGCTGAACACACAGTGAGCATTCAGGGCCACTTCCCCACGCCTTCACACTTGTCAGATTAAAACCTGTGTTCATACAGCTGCTGTGTCCCCATAGTGTAACAGGTGGCTCTAGACACATAAACAACCCACTCATTCATGCTGTACAGGCCAGAGGACCTGTGTGATCGGGGCATTTTTTACTTTTTTTTTTTTTCCTCAGCTCGTTAATTTCAATGGGCTGCCTAATGTGTGGGAACATACAAAAATACTGCAGGCATATTATTTTAAAAGTGTGTTGCACCTAACCGTGCACATCTGCAAAGGGCATTGCATTTCTTTGCTGTGCTGGAAAATGTGTGTTCTTGCATGCGTTTCTGCACCACCAATGGTGTGAACAAGTCCTAAGGGCCAGTTCACACTATAGAAACAGTCTAGATGTGTTTCTAATGCGTTTTTGCCTGCACTTTTGGCATGCATGTTTAGTGTGTTCCAGTACATTTTGGATGCGTTTTGGACACGTTGCATTGCATTTTTGTATCCCTTCCAGTTAGTTTTTTCTACTTTCTTTTTATTCAATTTATTAGGGACATGTGCGTTTTAGTACATTCAAGGACGTTTCAATGTGTTCCAGTACAGTTCTGTGCAGAAACAATGCAGCGTGGTCAACTTTGTTTACAGCACCTGCAATGCACTGAAAATGCAAGCGCTGATGTGAACTATGACATTGACAACCATATAACCTTCTGTGCGTTTGTGATGCCGAAAAAGCAACTGAAACATATGTAGTGTGAACTGGTCCAAAAGATTATTAGAGGTAAGGGAACAGGACTGACCAGGGATTGTGAATTCAATCAGACTAGTGGTGATATACAATCAGCAATCGTATAATAATGTGAGATCTGAGCTGTAGCTGATAGAAAATGAGACACATTCACTTGATCAGTAAATAGTTAAAAAGAGTGGGGCGGTAATCAATAGATTTGCATATGGGACAGGTGATGATAGGGTGTGGGACGGGTCAAGTTGTATAAGGAGACAGATTTAAAAGAAGATAAAAAAGTTACAATGAAATATACACAGCATGAAACTTGCACATTTCCTAATTGGCAGAAGAACAGGACGCAGGTAACATTCATCCACTTTCTAGTCATTAGGCAAAATCATAATTGATTGATTAATATTCCTGGCACTGACACAATCCAGAAAATTGATCTCCATTATTTTAACGTTCATAAATGTCAATGAGCTTATAATCCAAGGGCAGAAACTCAGCCATGTAACTAGGTCCAATGAACCTAACAGCATGTCTTTTGAGTGTTGGCAGAAACACATCCATACAGGGAAAGCATGCAAACTGGGATGTAGCCATGACTGGGATTAGAACCCATGACCCAAGCGCTGTAAGTTCTGAGCTCTAACCACTAAACCACTGTGGGAGACATAGTTTGAGCTACAATGTAGAATAGTTACATTGTTTAAAAATGATAAAGCGAGCGCTGGTAAAATTATATAGACTACTAAAATGGTATTACACAAGATAAATATAACCACGAACAGTAGTGCATGAACTCATGAAAGGTCATCCACCCTTGTGACAGTGTACTACACTGTTAAGCACCTTTCTGGCTCCTGTGGCTGAGCTCATTCCTCCCCAGGACCATTTGGGCACCCACCCTGATGGATGGATGGATGGAGCTGGATGACTAACCCATAGCTGCCAGCTTACCGCTGCACCCCCAGATGTGTGATGTGTATAACCCATGCGCATTAATACTTTTGTTCTGGTGAGTGTAGACCAGTCCCAAGGGTGGTTTATCCTTCACGAGTTCATGCACTACTGTCCGTCACGGAGAAACCACACGTGCCATTCATAGGCACTCTCTGAGTTAGTACTCTCACACGAAGGACATTCCATTATTCAAGAATGATTATATGAACTTATTTTAGCACCATTTACCATTTTACATCATTATTGCAATTATTTGCACTTTTTGGTTTTTACATGCGTTCATTATTGATCACATGCATTTATAGCGCTGCATTTGACTTTAACATAGAATACTTACGTGATTAAAGAGAATGAAGATATATCATTATATTGGGAAATTAGAAGTATCCAAATTATTTGAGATAAGTGTGAAAATGTTTAACATTTGAAAATAGAATGTATGACATTCATTAGTAAATGCATTAGTTTCCTGATCATTTTGGAGAAACAGCAAAAAAAAAAAAAAAAAAATTCTAATATAGATGTACTATTTGTTACATTCTAAATATTCTCTTTTGCGAACACAAAAACGCCAATGCTACAAAGCCCGCGCTTGTGCGCAATCTAGCGAACATATCCGGTATTGCACCGGATGTGCCAGACGCGATTCCACATTTACTAATAACAAAGTAGACGTTCGTCAATGAGATTGCTAGACACCGCTCAGAAGACTGACAGGTCTTGATTGATTTAATTGAGTCTGCCTGAATGGTCAGAGTCTGCTAGTAGACTCACGTCTTAGTAAATACGGGCCCATGTCTCTATTTCTTTTTATACTGAAGGATATACCAAGGAGGAGTGTTTCTGCCTATTGAGAGAGTGAGAGATCCCTGTGGGGATAGTGGCAGAAGAGGAGAGGCACGTTGAAGGAGTAATCACCATTACTGCTATGGTGCAATTTATGGTTATAGTTCCATCTGGTGAACAAAAGCTGGTTTAGCCTTTTATAGGCTTTGTATGAGGTGAGCGCATATCAAGAACACAATAAGAATCACTGGGAATTGCATTTAATATCACCTTGGACTTGTCACTTGTATCACCAGAGACTGCGTTATTCATTATTTATTCACCATATTTATTTTTGTGCACATTGAATATTGGTTGGTTTTCACCAGTCACAATATATGTGTTTTCACTTTATTATTAATAAGAGATATTGTTTTAGTTTTATTTGGTATTACACTATTATATGAGTATATGTTTTTTTGTTTGGTACCTACCAGCAATTAGGAGCGCAGCACTATTGTGGTATTTGTTTAGTTTATACACACATTGGATGAGTATGTGTTTGGGGCTGACAAACCTATCTTAAAAATATCTAGTGGCTCACAAGTTTATTTTATAATTTAATGTTTGAATTTATGTTTATCTTTTACAATAAAGCGTCAAGGGTAATGTGTTAGGCGTTTGCGCTCTCTTTGTTATTTACAAGCCTTTACTTCTACTTTAAGCAACGGCATCCCCTTGAGTGACGGTAAGAATCAAGGAATGCATAGGCAGTGGACATTGAAAGAAAGCCACATGGGCTGATATCTGAATGTTAAAACTGTATTCAGCTTCTGATCAACACCCCACAGGAGAAAAGCCAAGATCCTAGTCCCTGAGGTGTGTGGGTGAAAACCTGTAGACTCAACAAAAAAGTAAGCCTGTCAGGTGGGATGGCTCTTTCAAGAAGTGAATTTACCTGCTTTGAACATAGCAGGAATAACAGATACCAACAACCTCCTGTTATCTTATACAAGAGGACATATGGTCCTCTCATAGAAGACAACGTCAGGAAGAGTCTGCGGCCAGGCACAGAACATCGGCCATACAAGGGATGAAAAGGTCAATCCAGAACCACAAGAATATCTACTGTGGCTGGTGGGCAAGCGGTTAACAAATATAAATCAAGAGCCACAAGAATACTGGAATGTCCTTGACCTCTATCCCTCACAACAGTTGTGGAAGAAGCTTAAGCTTTAATGGCAGGAAGGCATAAATTAAACTGAAGTGGCTCCATGGTGCCACCAGGGCATCGGTCGCATCTGCTTAAAGACCCTTTGTCCTTGCCAAAAATTAGGGCACTTTCCTGTTGAAACAAGATGCCAAGAGATCCACATCTGGAGCGACTCACTGCAGGCAAATCTGGTGAAAGATCTAAGGACCACTCTCCTTGGTCCAGAATTTGATGGCTGACACAATCTGCCTGCCAGTTTTCCACTCTTGGAATGTAAACAGCAAAAAGAGCAAGAACATAGAACTCTGCCCACCAGAATGAAAGACTTTCCGAACCAATTTTGAACTCCTTGTTTCACCCTGGTGACTGACATAGGCCACTCCCGTGGTGTTATCCGACTGGGTCCTTACTGGTTGTCCCCAATAATGCTACATCCAACGAGACAGACAAAAGCTGATGACATATAGCTCCAGGACATTATCATGCAACTTAGATTCCTGGTCCTGGGCCGACACCTGACCTATCACCCGCCCCATCCCCCCAGCAGGACAGCCTAGCATGTCTTGACCGAAGTCCAATAAAAAAAAAAAAGGAACGACTTGACGCTCAGCAGAAATGGAGGTTGGTGCCACTTGACAGACTGTCCCACACAAATCTGACTTTCCAACAAAGAAGGGGGCTGGAAATCATCCAGATAACCCACCACAGAAATTATCTGCTGTCTCAGCCATGCCAGGACCAGGTTCAGCATCTTAGTGAATACTTGGGGGGTTGAGGCTAGGCAAATTGGAAGGGATTCCCCCTGATCACCAAGTACAGAAAGTGTTGGTGCCTCACAGACAGGGACGTGCAGGTATCCTTGAGGTCTATGGAGGGCAGAAAGTCCCCGGATGAAGAGAGACTACTACAGAATGGACAGATTTCATTCAGTTTCTGTAGTTTCACAAAAGTGTTGAGAGCCTTGAGGACCAGAATCACAGGAATCCCTTCCTTCTTCTGCACTGTAAATAGATTTGAGTAAAAGCTTCTGAATCTTTCAGGGGCCAGGAGTGATCCCTGAGGTATAAACCCTTCAACTGCTAGGAAAAGACCACGTAGTCGAGACGAAAAACGAACGGGAAAAAAAAAATGATATATATACATCAGGTCCATAAATATTGGGACATCGACACAATTCTAACATTTTTGGCTCTATACACCACCACAATGGATTTCAAATGAAACAAACAAGATGTGCTTTAACTGCAGACTGTCAGCTTTAATTTGAGGGTATTTACATCCAAATCAGGTGAACGGTGTAGGAATTACAACAGTTTGCATACGTGCCTCCCACTTGTTAAGGGACCAAAAGTAATGGGACAATTGGCTTCTCAGCTGTTCCATGGCCAGGTGTGTGTTATTCCCTCATTATCCCAATTACAATGAGCAGATAAAAGGTCCAGAGTTCATTTCAAGTGTGCTATTTGCATTTGGAATCTGTTGCTGTCAACTCTCAAGATGAGATCCAAAGAGCTGTCACTATCAGTGAAGCAAGCCATCATTAGGCTGAAAAAACAAAACAAACCCATCAGAGAGATAGCAAAACATTAGGCGTGGCCAAAACAACTATTTGGAACATCGTTAAAAAGAAGGAACGCACCGGTGAGCTCAGCAACACCAAAAGACCCGGAAGACCACAGAAAACAACTGTGGTGGATGACCGAAGAATTCTTTCCCTGGTGAAGAAAACACCCTTCACAACAGTTGGCCAGATCAAGAACACTCTCCAGGAGGTAGGTGTATGTGTGTCAAAGTCAACAATCAAGAGAAGACTTCACCAGAGTGAATACAGAGGGTTCACCACAAGATGTAAACCATTGCTGAGCCTCAAAAACAGGAAGGCCAGATTAGAGTTTGCCAAACGACATCTAAAAAAGCCTTCACAGTTCTGGAACAACATCCTATGGAGAGACGAGACCAAGATCAATTTGTACCAGAGTGATGGGAAGAAAAGAGTATGGAGAAGGAAAGGAGCTGCTCATGATCCTAAGCATACCACCTCATCAGTGAAGCATGGTGGTGGTAGTGTAATGGTGTGGGCATGTATGGCTGCCAATGGAACTGGTTCTCTTGTATTTATTGATGTCGTTTGGCAAGTGTTTCGGGCAATATTATCTGCTCATATTCAGCCAAATGCTTCAGAACTCATTGGACGGCGCTTCACAGTGCAGATGGACAATGACCCATAGAATACTGCAAAAGCAACCAAAGAGCTTTTTAGGGGAAAGAAGTGTAATGTTATGCAATGGCCAAGTCAATCACCTGACCTGAATCCGATTGAGCATGCATTTCACTTGCTGAAGACAAAACTGAAGGGAACATGCCCCAAGAACAAGCAGGAACTGAAGACAGTTGCAGTAGAGGCTTGGCAGAGCATCACCAGGGATGAAACCCAGCGTCTGGTGATGTCTATGCGTTCCAGACTTCAGGCTGTAATTGACTGCAAAGGATTTGCAACCAAGTATTAAAAAGTGAAAGTTTGATTTATGATTATTATTCTGTCCCATTACTTTTGGTCCCTTAACAAGTGGGAGGCACATATGCAAACTGTTGTAATTCCTACACCATTCACCTGATTTGGATGTAAATACCCTCAAATTAAAGCTGACAGTCTGCAGTTAAAGCACATCTTGTTCGTTTCATTTCAAATCCATTGTGGTCGTGTATAGAGCCAAAAATGTTAGAATTGTGTCGATCTCCATATACAGTGGGGATCAAAAGTTTGGGCACCCCAGCTAAAAATTTGTATTAATGTGCATAAAGAAGCCAAGGAAAGATGGAAAAATCTCCAAAAGGCATCAAATTACAGATTAGACATTCTTATAATATGTCAACAAAAGTTAGATTTTATTTCCATCATTTACACTTTCAAAATAACAGAAAACAAAAAAAATGGCGTCTGCAAAAGTTTGGGCACCCTGCAGAATTTATAGCATGCACTGCCCCCTTTGCCAAGCTGAGACCTGCCAGTGTCATGGATTGTTCTCAATCATCATCTCATCATCATCATCTCAAAGAACTGGAAGACTTTTGTAAGGAAGAATGGGCAAAGATACCTCAAACAAGAATTGAAAGACTCTTGGCTGGCTATAAAAAGCGTTTACAAGCTGTGATACTTGCCAAAGGGGGCAGTACAAGATATTAACTCTGCAGGGTGCCAAAACTTTTGCAGATGCCATTTTTTTGTTTTCTGTTATTTTGAAAGTGTAAATGATGGAACTAAAATCTAACTTTTGTTGACATATTATAAGAATGTCTAATCTGTAATTTGATGCCTTTTGGAGATTTTTCCATCTTTCCTTGGCTTCTTTATGCACATTAATACAAATTTTTAGCTGGGGTGCCCAAACTTTCGATCCCCACTGTATATATAGATATATAGTTCAGTTTGCGAAGCCATTTGTCACAGAGATGGGAATTCCAAAGATCCATGAACAAAGGAGGAAGATGACCCATGACAAACCCTCCTTGGTATGAATGAGTGGGGACACACCTTAGAACTGTGGGGGACTTGTCTTGGCTTAGAGAGCTTGTGCTGCCAGGGGTATTTAGGATCACTAGTGGGGCCTTAGAAGGCTAAAGGATCCTTTGTCAGAGGTGCCTGAGAAAAGAAAAAAAAATGCTTACACACAGTAAAAGAAGGCCCTTGCTTGTGCCGTGGTTCCTTGCTCTTACAACATTGTGGGAGGAATGTTCTTTTATCACCTATGAGATTCTTGAGAATGTCTTTCACAGTGGCACCAAAGTGCCTGTTACTCTGAAAGAATAACACCTCAAGGCCTTCTTCTGAGGTCTGGTTTACCGACCATCCACAGCCAGATAAACCAGAGAATGTGGTGCAGAACCACTGTCGAGAAAGAAATTAAGAGGGCCACACTAAGCGACGCATCACACACATAATTTGAGGCCCTGGACAAGTTCGTTCGCTAGCTCCATAGGGATACCTATTCCTGAAACAGAGGTTTTGCCCATTCGGTGAGTTTAGGACACCAAGGCTGTAGCTAGACAAGAGCAAAGGGAAAAGCTGGCAACAGTAAACACTTCAGCTGCTCTGTCAGTCAGATCCTTGAACAACATTGATTCTTTTGCTTGAACCATGGTAGACTTATTCAAACTGGAGATTGACAGATCCACAGCCAGGGAGCAAATCCACTTTTTAAGAATAGCCTCCTCAAATGGACACTGAACCAAAAATCGTTAAGGCATCACGAGTTACCACCTAAATTGTTCCCATTCCCTGTACACAAATTTATCAAAACAGCAGAATAGTGAAACATCTTGGTGGCACGCTCTGCTTTATACCCACCAAAGGGAATAGCTGCTAAAGAAGGAGCACCTGTGGCCACGCTAAAACCCCTAGGGTGGCATAAGCACACAAAGTACCTGGCCTAAAAGTACAGAAGCTTCAAGGGTGGCTGCTGACTTCTTAGCAGCATAGAGACTGTCAGAGGAAATGGCCACGCCAATTCGCGCAAAGAAATGCGCATGTGCATAGGCGGGCGACATGTAATAAAGCATTCCTGTGCACGAAAACACACCAGCACACGCAGGGTGCACTAATTGCTGACACTCAGTGGCCTTTATAAGGACTGCAGCTCTGCTCAGTGATTGCTGGATTTCCGTGAGCCCCTCCTTTTCCTGAGTTTCCTGCTGATTACCCATTACTGACCTGGCTTGATCCTGACCTTGTTCCTGCCTGCTGCTCTGTGTATAATCCCGGCTTACTCTTGACCTTGTTCCTGTCTGCTGCTCTGTGTATGACCCCGGCTTGATCCTAATATTGCTCTTGCCTGCTGTTCCACATTGATTCTGGCTCTGGCTATTGACTAATCTACCCATGTTCTGGGGATCCACGTGTTCTCTGGAGAACCGCATCCTGCAACTAGAGCACCCACAGGTTCCATCTCATCAGGCATTTCCAAGCAGCAACACCACTGGCAACCCGTGCTTCTTTGGGCACTGCACCTTGGATTTTCTGCACAACTGTCAGGTCAGCAGTCTTCCCGATGATTGTGATTCCTGCTGAATCAGACTGAGAGACCATTTAAAGGCTCAGGAACCCTTTGCAGGTGTTATGGCTTAATTAGCTGATTAGAGTGGGACACTTTGAGCCTAGAATATTGCACCTTTTCACAATATTCTAATTTTCTGAGATTGTGGATTTGGGGTTTTCATGAGCTGTAAGCCATAATCATCACAATTATGACAAATCACGGCTTGAACTATCTTGCTTTGCATGTAATGAGTCTCTCTCATATATTAGTTTCACCTTTTAAGTTTCATTACTGAAATAAACGAACTTTTGCACGATATTCTAATTTTTCAAGTTTCACCTGTATATTGTTGCAGGTGGCAGTAAGGGAAGTCAAGCTCCAAGCAATCGTTGACTCTGGGGCGTGCAGCTGTGTTTTGGACGTCACTAAGACACAAAAAACAAAAACTTGCAGTCCATTTAGCTGAGGGGACTTTTCCTCGATCTGGTCCTGTAACACAGGAAACCATTCCTATTTTGACATCCACAGATTCAAGCCATCAAGAATTTCTCTGCTTTGACATCTTGTGCTCCCCCATGTTCCTGATCATCCTGGGAATACCGTGGCTTCGGGCCCATAACCCTCATGTGGACTGGCCTACAGGAAAGATTTCCTTCTCCTCCATCTACTGTCTACAACATTGTTTTCCCCCTGAACTCACAGACTCTTCCAGTTGCCTGACCGTTCAAACGGTGCCCGACACCAGTCAAATTGTGCCCCCATCCTACCATGAATATCTAGATGTTTTTGATAAACGGAAGGCCGACATGCCTGGAAGAGTGGCGCTACCTCTTGGAAAGCGCTGCTCACCCTATCATGGTTTTTACCGATCGTAAGAACTTAGAATATCTTCGAACCGCAAAACGGTTAAGACCAAGACAAGCTCGATGGGCCTTATTCTTTTCAAGGTTCAATTTTCACCTAACATACCGTCCAGGGTCTAAAAAAGGGGAAAGCAGATGCCGTGTCCCGTATGTTCCCAAACAGCTGCTCCCAGTACTATTTCATCTCCACATAATTTCCTACTCATTCAGCCTGATCTAAAAGCAGCAATTAAACAAGCTTCACTTTCATATGCCGGGTCTGAGAGGTTATCCTTAAGGAACCATGAGGATTTCTTGTGGCATGAGGACGAGATCTTTGTTCCCCAAGAAGTCAGGCCACAAATATTTAAGATATGCCACGACTACTTGCTTGCAGGTCACTTCGTGGTACGGACGAAAACTGAACTTGTCCAAAGATCATTTTGGTGCCCCAACCTGAGACATGACTGTAAAGAGTATGTTAACTCCTGTGCAACTTGTCTACGCAATAAGGGCAGCCATACCAGAGCCTGGGGCTTGCTGAAACCACTGCCAGTTCCTGAACAGCCTTGGAAGATGATTTCTATGGATTTACCACCCTCTGAGGGATTCACCACCATCCTGGTGGTAGTGGATAGACCAGGGGTGGGCAAACTTTTTGACTTGAGGGCCGCAATGGGTTCATATATTGGACCCGGGGGCCGGACTAGCTGCTGGCCGGCCCAGCCACTACCATGCCATCCATAGTAAGTATAGTAATATTCCCCCATAGTAATTCATCCCCCCTATAGTAATTCATCCCCCCTATAGTAATTCATCCCCCATAGTAATTCATCCCCCATAGTAATTCATCCCCCCTATAGTAATTCATCCCCCATATAGTAATTCATCCCCCCTATAGTAATTCATTCCCCATATTGTGTCAATTCACTTACCTTTGCTCCGCGCGTTCCTCTCGCCGTGTTCCCGCGCCGTTCCGGTCTTCAGGGCGGACTGTGAGAGGAGAGGAGTTAGTCACGCTGACCCGCCTACATCCTGACAGCCAATGTTTGCCACGCTCCGCGGGCCGGATTAAAAGGTCCGCCGGGCCGTAGTTTGCCCATTGCTGGGATAGACTGTCCAAAATGGCTCACTTCCTGGTGGGTACTCCTTCCGCTACTGAAACTGTGCAAACATTTATTAAGGAGATAGTAAGACTACACGGGATACCCAACAATATAGTTTCTGACAGGGGGGTACAATTTACGTCCAAATTTTGGAGATCTTTGTGCAAAACCCTGAATATCGAAGTATGTCTCTCTTCTGCTTATCATCCACAGAGTAATGGGCAAACGGAGAGGACTAAGCAAACTTTGGAGCAATACCTAAGATGCTTCCCCACTTTCTCTCAGGATAACTGGGCATCTCTTCTTCCCTGTGCATAATTCCCCTACAACAACTCTGTCCATGCTTCCACCAACCAGTCTCTTTTCTGGGCAAATTACGGTTTTGACCCTTCCTTCGTTGCGGATGCCATTCCAGAAGCATCAGTACCTGCAGTCCAGGATAGGTTATCTTTAATACAATCCAATTACCAGATACTCCAGAGGACCATGCAAAAAGCTCAGGAGGATTACAAGAAACAGTTTGATAAAAGGAGGAGAGGTAACCCTGGGTGGATGGTGGGAGACAAAGTGTGGCTTGCTACAACCAATCTCAAACTTGCTTGCCCTTCACAAAAACTAAGTCCTAGGTTCATTGGACGCTTTAACTACTTGCCGACCACAGATAGCCGAATGACGGCTACACTGCGGCCAGCCAGTTCTGGGAGGGCGTCATTTGACGTCCTCCCAGAACGTGCTCTCCTGTGCTCCCCTGGGGGAGTGCACTTGGTGATCTCCGTGATCGCTGTGTCCTACGGACACAGCTGATCACGTGATGTGGTAAAGGGCCAATCACAGCGCCCTTTTAGCACGTGATCAGCCGTGTCCAATGACACGCTGATCACCGGGAAATGCAATTGCCGGTTCTCGGCTGCACTTTCCTCACGCTGTCAGATCATGAGGAAAGTACTGCCGAGAACCGGCAGTTGTCAGAGCAGGGATCGGCACCGATCATCAGGGCACTGATCATCAGTGCCCTGATGATCGGTGCCCAGCAGTGCAACCCACCAGTTCCGCCCACCTGTGCACCACCTGTGCCCAGCAGTGCACCCACCTGTACCACCCAGCAGTGTCCCCACCTGTGCCCAGAAGTGCCACCTACCTGTGCCCAGCAGTGCCACCAACCAGTGCCCAGCAGTGCTGCCAGTCAGTGCCCAGCAGTTGCGCCAGTCAATGCCTAGCAGTGCCGCCAGTCAGTGCCCAGCTTTGATGCCAGTCAGTGCCGTCAATCCGTGACACCTCATTAGTGCTGCCTATCAGTGCCGCCTATCCATGCCACCTCATTAGTGCTGCCTATCAGTGCTGCCTATCAGTGCTGCCTCATCAACGCACATCAGTGAAGTAGAAAAATTACCTGTTTGAAAAATTTTATAATAGAAAAGAAACTTTTTTTTTTTTTTTTTTAATTTGTTGCACTTTTTTTGTTTATAGCGCAAAAAGTAAAGTGCCCAGCAGCGATTGAATACCACCAAAAGAAAGCTCAATTTGTGAGAAAAAAAATGATAAAAATTTCATATGGGTACAATCTTGCATGACCGCGCAATTGTCAATCAAAGTGCGACAGCGCTGAAAGCTGAAAATTGGCCTGGTAAAGAAGGGGGTATAAGTGCCCGATAGGCAAGTGGTTAAAATCAAAAGGGAGATTAACCCTGTGGCCTTCGAACTGGACTTACCCAACTCTTATAAGATTCACCCAGTCTTCCATGTTTCTCTACTTAAACCAGCCGTAATGTGCCCTATCCCTGGAAGAGAGGAACCGCCCCCACCGCCAGTCACGGTAGGGGAAGACATTGAGTTTGAAGTTGAAACCATCTTGGATGGTCGGAAAAGAGGGAGACAGATTCATTATCTGGTTAAATGGAAAGGGTATCCACCGGAGGATAGTTCCTGGGAACTGGCAAGAAATGTGCATGCTCCTAAGCTGCTTCAAGAATTTGTTAACAGATTCCCTGAAAAACTAGCCCACCTGGGCATCCGGAGGCTGCCCCTTGGGGGAGGGCACTGTCAGAGGAAAAGACGAGGAAGCCCGGGCAAATGCACCAATGTGCAATATGGCCACGCCAATTCGCGCAAAGTGTGCATGTGCAAATGCGGGCGACACGTAATAAAGCATTCCTGTGCACGAAAACACACCAGCACACGCAGGTTGCACTAATTGCCGACACTCAGTGGCCTTTATAAGGACTGCAGCTCTGCTCAGTGATTGCTGGATTATCGTGAGCCCCTCCTGTTCCTGTGTTTCCTGCTGATTACCCATTACTGACCCGACTTGATCCTGACCTTGTTCCTGTCTGCTGCTCTGTTTATGATCCCGGCTTGCTCCTGACCTTGTTCCTGTCTGCTGCTCTGTGTATGACCCTGGCTTGATCCTGACCTTGTTCCTGTCTGCTGCTACTCTGTGTATGACCCAGGCTAGGACGTTGCTCTTGTTTGCTGTTCCATACTGATCCTGCCTCTGGCTACTGACTACTCTACCCATCCTCTGGGATCCACGTGTTCTCTGGAGAAACGCATCCTGCAACTAGAGCACCCATGGGTTCCATCTCATCAGGCATTTCCAAGCAGATACACCACTGGCAACCCGTGCTTCTTTGGGCACTGCAACTCCTGTTTCCACCTCCAGGGGCGCACTGCACTTAGCCGTAAGGGGAGCCCTCTCTCTACCAGCCTCCGGTCAGGTATGTGACAGAGACCCAGGGGAGGAGGAGAGCTAGGTAGGGATGAAGAGCCCTGAGACCTCACAAGGGAGACAGAACGGGGACAAAAATGAGTTCCAGAGGCCCCCCATCCACCTCTGGGGAACCATAGCACTTCAACTCAGAAGAAGATGGGTACTGCTCCCTGGACAGTCCACCTCCCACCAAGGTGGACGTTCTGTTGGCCAGGTGGGACACTGTGCCAGGAACCACTAGAAAAATGCCATGCCGTTAGCATCCCATATGAAAAAACTCACTGGCCGCCCCCACTCCTTAACAGTACTATTACAGCCAGCTCTGCACGTAGCTGGGGGACTGCTGGTATGAAACTGAAGCCTCACAGAGTGGGCAGGATTATATGGGGACACTAGCGGGTGAATGGAGCAAAGCTTTAGTCAATGTCTAAATCACTTGAAGCGTTTAACCCATCAACTTTGAATCCATTTGTGTCCTGTACTGTACAATAAAGATAACTATACTACTTTATCCTATTCACAACATAGGTATTGTTGCAGGGAATAATTTGTTAACATGGATTACACAACATTTTGTCTCCTGTACTCCCAAATAGATTAGAGCATGTGACAAACTCATTTAGGCTGTGGGCAAGGGATAATTTTATTATGGGCAGAGTTTGGCCAGTCATAACCATGCATGTGGGTAAATTTACCCGCCAGTCTTCAAAACTGTGTTAAGTCTTTTCATAAAACCTGTGAGGACAAAATGCAGAGTTTTTTTTAAAAAAAAAAAAAGGTTTTAAATCTGGCTGATCCTCATTCAAATGAATTGATGAACAGGAGCAAGCATATGTAATCAGACCTTTCTACCGGATTGTTTTATTATTTAGGGTTAGCGACTCAGATTTCAATGAGATTAGCCTTGACATCTGCAGGAAGTCATAAACAACAGCTATTTTTCTCACAGGTTTCATTTAATCTTAAACCAAAAGAAGTCTGTACATTTACATGTGGAACTGCACATTTTTGGGTGTAATAACAAATATTCTAAGAGATTAAATTGAACACTGAGAATGTTGGCCAGCGGAAAAGGATGGATGATTACGGATGTGAATTGTTCTTCAGATCAATTACCTTCATCTTGTTCTTTACTTGGGTTTTCTGTATTTAGTTTCTTCTCCACATTACAAGCACCTTCATTTTCTTTCTGCCATCTTTCCAGTTTGGGACCAAGAATCCGAGCCTTGATTCGAGTATACACTTCAGCAGCTTTGTCCATAACAGCCTGATTTGCCTTGTATCTTCTTATCTACAAGTATACAGTAAATCCATTAAAGAGGGAAGCACATCTTAAATAATATAACTGTCGGTCAGTTTTAAATCAACTGTTTTGGTAAGTTTACAGATTATGAATTAAAATTTTTATTCATCATTTGTATTAAACATTTATTTTACAAAACACTGAATGTGGAGTACAATAATGATACTAATTTTGCACAGCATTCTACTATTTCCAATGCATGCTTACTTTGTAACCGACTGTCTCATTCCAATCAAAAACATTTTAAGAGATAAGAGTATAATCCCTTTCTGACTTTTAGCCCTCATTCACATAGGCATGTTTGTTTTTAGTTAACCCTTTGAGGACCGTAAGATTTTGGAACGCCAAAAGAATCAATTCTTTTGTTTTTAAAGTTCGTACACTTCAGTTGCTGTAACTAAGCCATTTCATGAAATAATTGGCAAAAAGCTAGATCCATTTGTTGTTTGTTGATAAGAACTAATATTTTGACCAAAAAAAAAAAAATTTTAAGTTCTTAATCAGATGATACACGCAATTACAAACTTGGGACAAATACGTCCCTTGATCCTCAATTAACCTCTTGACGACTGCACTACACATACACTATATTGCCAAAAGTATTGGGACACCTGCCTTCACATGAACTTTAATGGCATCCTAGTCTCAGTTCGCAGAGTTCAATACTGAGTTGGCTATAACAGCTTCAACTCTTCTGGGAAGGCGGTCCACAAGATTTAGGAGTCTATGTGAATGTTTAACCATCCCTCCAGCAGCGCATTTGTGAGGTCAGGCGCGGATGTCCGATGAGAAGGCCTGGCTTGCAGTCTCCACTCTAATTCATCTCAAGGGTGTTCTGTCGGGTTGAGGTCAGGACTCTACAGGCCAATCAAGTTCCTCCACCCCAAACTCGCTCATCCATGTCTTTATGGATCTTGCTTTGTAGTGCACAGTCATGTTGGAACAGAAAGGGGCCATCCCCAAAATGTTCCCACAAACTTTGGAATATGAAATTGTCCAAAATGTCTTGGTATGCTGACGCCTTAAGAGTTCATTTCACTGGAACTAGGGGACCAAACTAAGGGGCCAAGCCCAACCCCTGAAAAACAACCCCACACCATAACCCCCCTCCACCAAACTTTACACTTGGCACAATGCAGTCAGGCAAGTATTGTTCTCCTGGCAACCGCCAAACCCAGACATGTCTATCAGATTGTCAGAAGTGTGATTTGTTACTCCAGAGAACATGTCTCCACTGCTCTAGAGTCCATTGGTGGCATGCTTTACACCACTGCATCTGACGCTGTGCATTGCACTTGGTGATGTAAGGCTTGGATGCAGCTGCTCGACCATGGTAACCAATTCCATGAAGCCCACTACTCACTGTTGTGCTAATCTGAAGGTCACACGAAGTTTGGAGGTCTTTAGCTATTGACTCTGCAGACAGTCGGAGACTTCTGTGTATTGTGCGATTCATCATGCGCTGACCCCGCTCTGTCATTCTACATGGCTTACCACTTCGTGGCTGAGTTTCTGCCGTGCCCACTTGCTTCCACTTTGCTATAACACCACTAACAGTTAGTTGACCGTGGAATATTTAGTAGCAAGGAAATTTCACTAATGGATTTATTGCACAGGTGGCAACCTATCATGGTACCACGCTTGAATTCACTGAGCTCCTGAGAGCGACCCATTCTTTCACAAATGTTTGTAGAAGCCTGCATGCCTAAGTGCTTGATTTTATACACATGTGGCCATGGAAGTGATTGAAACACCTGTATCCAATAATTTGGAGGGGTGTCCCAATTCTTTTGGCAATATAGTGTATATGCGGCATCAGGAGAAGCAGACTTTAATGCCCAGAAACTCTGCATATGCATCCATGGCAACCTAAGGTTGGAGCACACTCCTAGCACACAAAGCTATCGCTGACAGTTCTCAATCACAGCCTTTGGTCAGGATCATGTGACTGCTGTAAAAGCCGATAACAGTGATAAGCCACACCTCCTATCAAGCATTAAAACAAACTTCTGAAGGGTGATTCCTCTTGCATTTAAATTCTCATGTTTTTACATGTATTCAGAGTATCTAATTTGCCCCTTGAGGCACACATATCAATATTTTCTAAAAGCAGCACCTGATCTCAGATATATGCACAGTATGCATCATACTATTTAAAATCATCGCATATATTTGTATGCTTTTAGAAATGCCCAATACATGCACATAATCAGATGGCTGTGTGAAAGAGGCCTTAGTGTGTGATTTGAGCTTAAGTGTAATCTCACCATCATGCCCACAAGAACAAAAAAAAAATATATTATTTCAGTTGTGGGCATAAAATATATAAATTAAACTCCTTTGGAAATGTATTTCTCTAATTTTAGCATATATAAATGAACTAGCAAAGTAGGTGGATGGATGTTTTTCACCATGTATAAAGATTTTGAGGATTTTTTTTCCCCACTAACCAGTCACTTTTTCCTATGACCCTTGGAAGTTACCAGGAGGAATCTGACAGTGGAAATCAAAGTTCTGGTATATGGATTCCGCAAACTAGACTATAAAACATTTTAAGAACGCAATCCAGAGCGAACACCACCAGAAAAACATCTATCACAGAGTATTGTTTTAGACAGTACAATTTGTGCTCATTTTTTTAACAGTAAAAACTTTATTGAAAGTTTCTTGCATTACAATATAGCAAAAAGAAAAACAAGTGTACCACAGGTCATATAAAGAAAATATAATTTAAGAAACATCTGTATAAACCTTACAAAAACCATAGCCGATGACATCACAAAAAAACAAAACAATACTAATAGTTTTTAAGTATCATCAGGATTCCAGACATTTTTTAAACCCCAGAAAAAAAAAAAAAAAAAAAAAAAAGGGAGGGAAGTGGGGGCGGTTAAGCAGAATCTAGCCATTCGGCCCCTGCTCCTATGTCAACTAGTACATAGGAAGTATGGATCTAAGAGCCAGGCACAAGTCATTATAGGATGGCGGGGAGGAGTTTTTCTACTGCTCATCTATTCTTAGGCTGGCCATAGGTGGATCAAAATTCAGCTGGTTCAGCAGTGACTTGCGGAATTTCAGTCCATCTATAGCTATTCCAGATCATGAGAATTTGATCTAAGGATCCCCCAATTTTACACCTCTTATATGGGCAATGTGCCAATGTCTTGAAGACTGCTGTAGAAAATAGGTTAAAACATTTCCTAACACCACAACTAAGCAGTGTTGGAAAAAAAAAGGGACTCTTAACTTACCTGTAAACTACAATAATTAGAAGTACAGTGCAGGACACAGGCAAAGTACCCTGGGTTATAGGCTCATGCTTTCAAGTAACTTGATACTGGCAAACTTTCAAGGGCCCACCTACTAGGTGCCTCCCTACCCCACTTTGTGAATTATCAGTTTTGGTGTGGCCTGCGTCCTCTACAGTACTCCAAGATATGGAATTTACAGGTAAGTCAAAATTCCTCTCATCTTAACTGTATAGTAGAGGACACAGGCAAAATATTCATAAGCCCTAGGAAATCCCCAAGCAATGCACGTGAATACTGGGTAACAACTAAAAAAAGAGAACTGTGCCAAAGGGTCCAGCAACAATGGTCAAAAGACCCATCTTGGGGGGTGGCTTGGCAATGACAGAATGAGGTCACAATTCATGTAATAAGTGCTGAGCTTCTCCCATTTCCTGCATAGCATTCATTTGGCTGATTTTTGCTCTGTGTCAAAATCCCAGTGGCTCAGAAACCAGGGCAGTCATTCTACACCTTTGTGCCTGCTTACACTACCTTGTATTGGAAATGATGAATTAGAGGCCCTACTTTGGTACTTTGGATTCAAGCCCAGTTTCAACCGCCTTATCTGTTAAAAATGCAGTTAACCACACTTTTCAGTGGCAAAATCTCCCCCATGCCTGTGAGAACCCGCATGCCAACCCCACAATTAACAAGGCATGTTTCCTGCATGGGCCAAAACACCTTGCTCAGGGGAACTCCCTAGTAACTCCACGCCAGTGTCTAATCCCCCACACCACCAGCTGAACACCCTCCCGAGGGTTCTGGAAACCTCCCTAGTGATCAGGCACTCACTTCCATCACATCTGAGATGAAGACTGCCCTGAGGAGATTAGACAATAGGGAGATGCTGGCAATCCTGAGTAGAAAATAAAATCAGACACAAGGGGGTGCCAATCTCAGTGTAGAGGGTTAAAGATTTATTGGTAACAAGAGGTTTAAAAACTACTCAAAAATGTAAGTAGTATAATAGCATGGTAAACGAATGCCTTTGGTAAGCCCTCAGTCTGCCAGTGATGTGAAGATGGATCCTGGTTGTGCAGGATGAGCAGAAATGCAGCCGACAGTGTTCAGCAAAGCTGAGAGTTTTTGAAAATGGCACCAAAACCAGCATGGTTATGCATTCACCCCCCCCCCATTTATTTATTTATTTGCATATAGCTGTATATTATCATGAATCATGTTCAACGAAGACATTGCCACCATTATGTGAAAAACCACACTATAACATTATGCCAGTTACTGTTTTTTTTTTTTTTTTTTGTATAGGCCTGCTCCGATCCCTATCCACCAATCCTAGCTGCTGACATCTTCCCCCAGCTGCCAGTCAGAGTGATATCATCCCGCCCCCTCCTGTCTTCTGCCTATAAAACACCAGAGAACCCTACAGCCAATCAGGTCTGAAGAAGAAGCAAGTGCTTCGAAACGTATCACCTGACCCTGTTCCTGCCCTGCCATTGGTCGCCTGTTGAGGTCCTGACTTCCTTGCTGTCCATGCTGGTTTCGGCGCCATTTTCAAAAACTCTCTGCATTGATGAACACTGACGGCTGCATCTCTGCTCATTCTGCACAACCAGGATCCATCTTCACATCACTGGCAGACTGAAGGCATTCCTTTACCATGCTATTATACTTCTTACATTTCTGAGTAGTTTTTAAACCTCTTGTTACCAATAAATCTTTAACACTCTACACTGAGATTGGCGCCCCTTGTGTCTGATTTTCTACAGAGTTCTGCTTTGCTCTATGGGGAGCTGCCTTCACCATCCATCCACCACCTAGGACCCTTTGACTATGGACTTCCCCGTCTCCACTTGTCGCTTCATCACCACCCCATTTTGAACTCATTACTATTGTACGCTTATTCCCCTATTTGTATTTCTCCTGCTGTATCTGTCATTTGTCACTAACCTATCTAGACTCTTCACACGTGGTCCTCTCCCAGCGCCGTTTTGTTTTTCGTTGGCAATCCTGAGTACCTACCAAACAGGTCTTGAGACTTCCAAACTCAACATCTTGAATTGGCCTTCCACAAGGAACTGAAAGACCTGTGCACAGATTTTAGTCATACAGTATATGAGTAGAGTTGCTGAAGCTGGCCAATTTTTCCATTAAACGCTTGGATGCAATCGATGAAATATTGTTAAAATTAAAAGGCATTCCAGAATCGATATCTGGCCAAGAACTGAAAAGTAAAGTGACCACCATTATGAACACTTATTTGAGAAAACCAGTCACTATGAAAATGGAATTGGATAAGGGTTTACAGAACCCTGGGTCCTTCAATGGCTAATCCCAGTAAACCAATAGATGTCCTGTTCCTCATTCACTTAAATACAGAGGAGGACCTTTTTATCAGACAGAAATGGGAAAAGGGTTCTCTGGAAGCCAAGGGTATGCAAATTACCAATATACTAAATCTCTCCCATAAAACTTAATTTACGAGAAGCCGTTCTAAACCTTTAAGGTTTAGAGGCAAAAGTTTAAGATGTCTTCTTGTAAACGGAGTTGATCAAATTGAAAAGAGACATGGGGCCATCCATTCAATTTCTTCATAAGATTCCAAGACCCCACATTCTGTCTAACATTCAAACCAGCTTCTCTCAGCATTCCAATTCCTGTGAGCAAACACTGTGATCCTGAATAGCCCATCAGACCTGCTACCACAATGGTGCCAGTGACATCCAAGACCTGTCTGAAACCATTCCAGATAAGAGGCTCAAATTCCTCAGGGACTTCAAGGAACAGTGGCAATTACCATAAGATGCCACTCCACCTCAGAACAATTCATTGCTTTGTGAGCTTTGTTGGAAACACTTCCATTAAAGCCACGACCTACTCTTCCTTGCAGGAGGAGCTCTTTTCTACAAGGGGCATTTAAGTCAAACTGTGACTTTTAATTTTACAGTATAAAAAGAGATGTTCGCGTCCCGGTACTACATGCTGTAGTAAGTGGCAAGTGTGTCCTATAACTGCTAGGTGGCACACATGTCGCAGGTCAATCCAGAGACACCGCTAAACAAGATGGCAGACAACAGTGTTTGTGTGTGCATGGAACAGTGTGTGATGATGAAGTTTCTTGAACGAAGGCATAAACCCCATGTATATATCTGCAGAAGACTTCAAGCACAGTGCGGTGATGAGTCACTCAGACGCAGTAGGACATGTGATTGGTGTAAACATTTCAAGATGGCTGTACGTGGTACAGAAGTTGATCTACCGGGGGAGGAGCCTGAACATGGCGGCAGCTGAGGGCTGGAGGTAGGAGCGCTCAGCTAAGCTCCTCCACAAACCTTCCCAGGGGCCTTTCAAATGGGGTAAAAGCCGAGACTTACCCGAGAGTCGGGGGGGGGGGGGGGGTCTGGTGGAGGATCGGAGGTGCAGAGCCGTGGAGCAGAGAGAGAGGTCTGCCCGGAGCCCGGCGGATCAGAGAGCCGGGTTGCCGGGAGACAGGAAGAGCAGGCGGGTCACGTGATCAACCGCAAAGGAGCACTGGGAGCGGAGGAAGCCGGCTGGCTTGTGGAGTAAGGGAGAAGGCGGCTTTCTGCTCCTTGTGTCCCGCTCCCTAATCATACCCCCTGGTTGGTCGTGCATAGGGGTGAGGACCTGGAAAGAGCCTCTCTGTGAAGGACCCCTATGGAATCGGGAGAAGGAAGAGAAATAGCCCAGGAGAATCCCCCCCAAGGTGCAGAGGAGCTGGATATCAGCGCAGAGGAGCCGGATACCTGAAACCCCTGTCTTCTACTCAGCAAGGGACGAGAGACATGGGTGAGTGACAGACCTTGGAACTGTTGCATTTTTTAATGTCCCATAGTGCTGTTGAGGAAGATAAGGGGAGAGGGGGAGATAAAGGGGATTCCCAGGGGTTTCTGAAATAAAAGAAGAGGAGAAAGACGAGGAATAATTAAGCAACTTAAAAGGAGGAGAATCGGTCATTAATTGGGCTAGGCTGGGACCTTTATATCTATGCGGACCATCTTTGCATAAAAGAGAGCAATGCCCATGAAAGAAATGAAGAACAAAAGCAGTAAAGGAAGTGGGGCAAAAGGGCCCCAAATGGGAACGATTAAACAATATACATCCCAGGGAAAAGTGACCCCAGAAAGAGCTCAAGATAAAAACGGAAAAGGCGAAGGGGATATTAGTGTGGAAAGCAGCCCTAGACTATCGCTGGGACTAAATGTCAGCTGTCAACAAACAATAGGAGCCATGGAGATGAGAGAGAATGAAAGTGAACTACAAGTGCCAAACAAAAAAGAAATGGCAGAGATGTTTAAAGATCTAGAGATGATAATAAAACAAGAAATGGCAACTATTCCAAAGGATCTAGGGCAGGTGCTGGTGAGAGTGGAAGAAATGGAGGAGAAAAGTAAAAAACAGGCTCAAAATATAGTGGAAATAGAAAAGAAAAGAAAGAATATGGGGGAAAATACAGAAAACATTGATATACAAGATGGAAGTTCAAGAAAATTGGAATAGGAGGAGCAACCTTAGGATAAGGGGAGTCCCAGAGAATGTAAAAGGGGAAACATTGCAAGAATTAATAAAAAAAATGTTAAACTCCATATTGGACAGACCTGCCCTGGAGGTGACCGACTTGGAAGATATTGTGAGAGTAGGAAAGCTCCAACAAGGCAATGGGAAAGAAACAAGGGACGTAATTGTTAAATTCAACAATTATGGAGATAAAGAAGCAATCTGGAGAAAGATCAAAGGAAAAGCAGTAATTAGATATGGAGAAATGGACATCCAGATATATGCGGACCTTACACCGGAGACTTTGTGGAGAAGGAGATCGGGCGGAGTTTGACCCCTAGTTTCAAATGAAAGGTGAGGTGTTGGACCCACAAATGATTAGTAGGTATAATAGTTGCCTAAAAAGGGGAAGGGGGGAGGGGGGAGGTAGGGAAATTGATAATAAGGTTAACACTTTGTAGGATTGAGAGAGGTATTAAAGCAAGGGAAAAGAGGAGGAGGGTAGTTACGCGACCCTCGGTTGGAAAGGAAAAAGAGGGATATAAAAAGGATGGAAGAACTACAAGTTATCACTTATAACGTAAAGGGGTTGAATTGTCCTGGGAAGAGATTTAGGTTATTTAAGGAATTACATCATCAAGCAGTTTCGGTTGTTTTTTTGCAGGAGACACATCTTGAGATAGAATCCAAAGTTAAGTTAAAATCCAGAGATTACTCAACATGGTATTATGCAGATTCCCCGATTAGGAGAGCTAAAGGAGTGGCAATAGGGTTCAGAAAAAATTTAAGATTTGAATTGGAGGATAGAAAAGTGGACCCAGAGGGGAGATTTTTGTTCTTGAAGGGTAAAATACAAGAGGTGGAGTGCACAGTAGCTAATATATATTGTCCAAATAAGAAACCAGAGAAGTATTTGAAGGGTGTGTTAAAAAAACTGATGGATTTTAAAGAGGGTTGTTTGATATTGGCTGGATATTTTAATTTCTGCATGGATCCACAAAAAGATACAACCTCTTCTGTGCAGCGAGAGGGGAGTAGATCTCTGAGACTATTAAAGAAGGTGATCCATGAGTTTCAATTGGTAGACTCATGGAGAATTTTGCATATGAAGGATAGAGACTACACATTCTTTTCAAATGCACATGAGACGTATTCAAGGCTGGATTATATACTGATAGAACATCAATTTATAGAGTCAATGGTTAAAGTAGATATAGGAGTAATGACTCTTTCAGACCATTCCCCATCCCATCCCTGTTGTACTGAGGATGGGATGGGGAAGGATGAAAACAGATGGGGTAGGATGGAGGCTGAATGAAGCACTTCTCATGGATAAGGATATTGCACAGAAGATTGGGAAAGAAATCGAGAGATTCTTTAGAGAGAATGAGACAGAGGATGTGTCCAGGGCAACAGTGTGGGAGTCTCATAAGGCATATATAAGAGGAATCCTGATTGCTATTGGGGCAAGAAAGAAAAGAGAAAGGAGAGAAAAAATTAGTGGGCTCTTAAAAGATATATCTGACCTGGAACAGATACACAAAAATAGTATGGCAAAAGAAATTAAGCAGAAGATAATAAAAAAGAAAGAGGAGTTAGAGACTCTGATGGAAGAGGAGAGAAGGAGAGTTTATAACAAAGTGCTAAGTGAGAATTATAAATGGGGAGATAGGCCAGGAAAATATCTGAGAGCCTTAAGGAAAAAGAAAAATAGGAATTATATAGATAAAATAAAAAGCCCCAAGGGAGAATTGGTCCACTCAAATAAGGAGATCGCAAAGTTGTTTGTGGATTATTACAGGAAGTTGTATAATATCAACCCATACGACATAGCAAATAATATGGAAAAGGAAAATAGGGAAAAAGGAAGATATATTTAAAAAATGCGGGATTACCGAAACTAAAAGAAGATCAACTAAACTCCCTTGAAGCAGAAATTACACAAGAAGAGATAAAAGTAGCAGTAAAAAGTATGGAGACGGGGAAAAGCCCAGGACCGGAGGGCTACACAGCAGGGTACTATAAAACATTTAGTGAAATATTGATTCCCAAATTGGAAAAATATATGAATGCCCTGGGAGGAGAGATGGACATGAGGGGAGAATCTTTACAGGCTCACATGGTACTGTTACATAAGGAAGGGAAAGATGCCTCGCAGTGTTCGAGTTACAGGCCAATTTCATTGTTGAATTCAGACACTAAGCTATATGCAAAGGTCTTGGCGAATAGGTTGAAAGAGCTTATGCCTGAATGGATACATGGAGATCAGGTGGGCTTTGTCCAAGGAAGGGAGGGCAGGGACAATGGGTTGAGATCCCTGATGCTAATACAGAAAAGTAGAAAAGGGGAGATACCGGCGGTGGTTCTTTCAATTGATGCCGAAAAGGCCTTCGATAGAGTAGACTGGGGCTTCATGATGGATACCTTAGAAGCCCTGGGAATTGGAGTTAGAATGAGGGAATGGATTGGAAAGCTGTACAGTAAGCCCTCCGCAGTGGTAATAGTAAATGGGGAAAAAACAGAGCCCATCGGGATGTCAAATGGAACAAGGCAGGGTTGCCCTCTGTCTCCCTTATTATATGTTATGTCACTAGAGCCTCTTTTGTCAACAATACGGAAGAATGGAGATATAAGGGGAATTCAGATAGGAGACATAGAACATAAAGTGGCGGCCTTTGCAGATGATCTGCTATTTTATGTGGGGAATCCCAGGATAACACTCCCAAACTTAATGAAATTGCTGAAGGAATATGGGGAACTATCAAATTTAAAAATCAACCCAACAAAAACTGAGATCTTAAATATAAATATCCCAAAAAGCGAAAAAGAAAATACAAAAAGAATTTCCCTTCATTTGGAAAGAAAGATATAAAATATTTGGGAGTAAGGCTTAGTGCGGCGTATAAGAACTTGTATAAACTAAACTATATTTCATTATTAAATGAAGTGAAGGGGGAATTAAAAACTTTAGAAAGAGGAATCCCATCATGGTTAGGACGTATAAACCTGGTAAAAATGATAATCGTACTGAAAATTTTATATAGATTTCAAATGATCCCAATTAAACTCCCAGAAGCCTTTTTTAAAGTAATAAAAAGAATGATAACAAGATATATCTGGAGGAATAAAAAATCGAGGGTGTCCCATGAAATATTAAGTAGAGATAAAGGGAAGGGCGGTCTGGGAGTTCCAGATATTAAGAGATATTACAAAGCAGTAATATTAGGGAGAATTTTTGACTGGACGTTCAACTTAGAGGGGAAAAGTTGGGTAAAAATTGAAAATACACTTAGTGGAACTAATTTGAATAGAATTACATGGTTACCGGCACAATATAGAGGATTGAAGGAGGATTTAAGTTTGTACACTGTAAACGTGTTAAGGGAATGGGATAAAATACACAAACATATGAAATGGGAATTTAACTCTATACTAATGCCACTAAGAAATACAGAATTTTTTCCCCCAGGTAGAGAAGAGATAACAGGTAGATGGTTTATAAAGAAAGATGTCCAACTTAGAGATATAATGGGGGAAGGGAAATTGAAGACCTTTAAAGAGTTGGAAAAGGAAAAGAGAAATATTTTCACTAGGTTAGACGAGTGGCGTTATCACCAATTAAATTGTTTTTGGGGAAACCTCCCAAAACCCCTGAGAATGAAAAAGGACTGGAATTTGTTTGAAAGGTTGTTGGATGCACTGGGGGATGGGAAACACGGAACAGCTAAAATATATAGAATCCTCACAGATTTAGATTGAAAAGTAGAAAGTCATAGAATGGATAGATGGGTAGGATACGCTTGCTTTGGATAAAAGATAGTGAAAAATGCAGAGTGGGGAGGGGTTCTGGAAGGGGGGGGGGAAGGGGGTAATGTTTTAAGAGGGGAAAAATAAAGTAATAAGAAATAATTGTATATTTATTATGAATGAATGAAAATGTTATTACTGTGAAAAACCAATAAATATTTAAATTAAAAAAAAAAAAAAAGATGGCTGTACGTTCGACAGCGACGATCCCAGTCGTGGTGGTTCCCAGCCCACAGCAGTCATTCCTGTGACCATTCAGCCTGTGATCCTGGATAATCAATGCATTACCTGTTATGAAATTGGACAAGAGACAAATTTTTTCTGTGGGAACAGTGAACACAATGATCATGAAGTGAAGCAGACTTTCTTAGGATGGTTCAGGCATACTGACAAATCTTTCTATGCCAAAGCTTTCCAGACATTAAACACAACAAATGTTAAAGGGGAGTATGTTGGAAAAATAAATGCAGTTTCCACTCCTTGAAATTTGTTCTTTTATTATATAAACTCAAAAGTCCCGGTTTGACTTGAACGCCCTCCGTAACAGCAGATGCTCACTAACCATCTATCACCATTTCAGTACAAGAGCACTACTGGCACTTTGGCCATATGAAAGTCTGTACAGAGACTACCAACAAAATGCTCTCTTTGAATCTTTTTTTTTTTTTTTTTTAAATCAGAAGAATTTTATTGAACTAATGCAAAAAGAAAAAATATTACAAAAAAGGCATTAATCATGCCAGATTGTCCATACACTTTTGGTGACAAACTATTATACAGAAAGCAAACAAATAATAGCACTGCCTCATCCCACTTCTACTCGACTGTAAAGGGTAGTAAATTATTGTAAGTGCACATTGCGCATTCCGCCTCGTCCCATCAAGGATTCCATTACCTCTGTAATAAACCTTGTGTCAAAGCAGTAGGCTATCCATCACCAAGTCTACAGATGCCAACCCAGGTGTAGCTAGCCATCCTCCCCACACCTCTTCATATTTAGCCGAGCACCCATGATGTTGATAAATCATCCTTTCATATATCAGTCACCCCATATGCTCTATCCAGGCTTGGAAGGTGGGTGGAGTCTCAGATTTCCAGTAAATAAGTTTGCGAGCCTGGAAGAGGGTCCTAGTAACTGCCTCCCTAATATGTGGATCCTGCACCACCTCACCTATCATACCCAGGGTGCACGGTTTAGGGTTAGGTGCTATAGCCATTTGAAAAGCTCCATAGTCATAACTATGGCATCCCAGTATATTAATACATGGAACTTTAGGGCAATTCCAAAGCATATGCAAAAGATCCCCGTGGTCACTACTGCATCTGCTGCAAATTGGATCTGGATGTAAGCCAAGAGTATGGAGCTTGAAAAGGGTGCAGTGAATTCTTAAGAGGATGCATAATTGGGACAAGCGCTGAGATAAATTTAGGGAGCAGCTATGAATTGAGTTCAGTGGCTCCTCCCACTGTTCATCTGAAATAGTACCAACATCAGCCTCCCACTTCTCTAGAGCCGTACAAGGGAAATGCTCCAGATATTCTTTAAGTAGCATGTTATAGCAGTTCGAGATAAAGTCCTTAGTGGAAGACACTTGCTGTACATACTGTAGTTAAATATAGGGGTTGGGGACATAGTAGGGGTTGCCAAGGATGTTTGGGCCTTATTTGCATGGTGCAATTGTAAATAATAAAAATACATTTATGAGGATAGGCCATATTGAGATTGTAATTGTGGGAATGTTAATTTACAGTCTCTGAATATGTGGTGCAGGTACGTAATAATGCATGCTTGCCACTTGTAAGCATACTGCAATTTAGCCAGTTCTGGATAGGAGTAATTGTTCCAGAGGGGGCTTAACGTGGTAAAG
The DNA here is from genome assembly GCF_062004578.1 of Staurois parvus. Classification (NCBI taxonomy): domain Eukaryota; kingdom Metazoa; phylum Chordata; class Amphibia; order Anura; family Ranidae; genus Staurois; species Staurois parvus. The sequence continues at coordinate 72,839 of NW_028319216.1, read as the reverse complement.
CCTCTAATATGTTGGTGTTGCCGTCCTTTAGCCAAGACTTTATGCATTAATCTCTATGTTGGAAATGGTTTATTAGGTTTCTGAATGCTGTGATTTAAACCTTCCGAAAGAGAGGAAGACCCTGTAAAGGTGAGTATGACTGAAGGAGTGTAATCCCTGGTTACACCATTATCTTCCATCCTCCGAGAAAAGCCAACGTACCATATGCTTTAATTGGGCTACCAAATAATACAGCCAAGATTCCGGTAGACCTATTCCTCCTCTGTCCTTTGAGATTTGTAATTGTTCAAGCCTGATCCTGATCCTAGGATGCCAAATTTTTTTTACGTAATAACAACCAGGGTATTGTGTAGCAAATAAAGAAGTTGGGGCATTAGAATAATTTTTATCAAGTTAGCTGTACCAGCTATGGAGAGCAACATGTTATTTTAAAGTTTCATCTCATCCTCAAACCGCAATAGCAGAGGTAGAATATTCAATCTGCTATGTTAACACCGGTGAAATCGTTATCCCTGGGTTATTAAATGTACGTACTACAGGTACTGGGCAGAAAGAGGCCAAATGGGAAATGTAACTCTGGTCAAGCTGCAGGAAGGCAGATTTTGTCTATATGATCGTTAAACCAGAAAATGTGCCAAACATAGATACAGTGAACATTGCTGTTCTCAAGGAGGAATCTGTGTCACCCAGAAACAGAAGCATGTCATTGGCATAATGCACGATCTTCTCTTGTACTCCAGCGTACTTAACCAGTTGCCATCCGCTCTATAGCAGATTTACTGCTACAGGGCCTTCTCCACGCACAAAATCACATATAGAAATGTGATCCACGGTCCATGCAGTGCTGTTATTCGGTACAGAACGGATTACTCTCCAGAACCAGGCCAATGAGGAAATGCATGAGAGGCATTTTTCTGATCCCATTCCTGCTACCCTAACCCAAAAGTGACCCTAAAAAAAGATGTGTATGTGGCAGACATAGAAGCAGTGATACCTGCTTTTATTGCCCCTCCTGTACTGGCCAAACTGGTTTCTGCCTCAAGGACAGCTTCCACACACTAGTGGAGTATAAGAACAGGGTAAAGCACCGCACAGTCTAGGGTACATGTTTACACAGGGTCTTGAAAGATGTTAGGTAGTCAGGAAATCACATTTTGAGAGTTCTGAAATGTTACTGTTTCCTACAAAAAAAGTAAAAAAAATAAACCAAAAATAGTTGTGCTTTTATTGAGTAAATGTTCTGTTGTTACTGTGTTATATTGTTAACTGTTCTTTTTTGCATGAACGCCATTCAGCTGCAGCACCAATCTCTTTATTCTGACAGCAACATGGTATGCGTGCAACACTGCTGTATGAGATTTATCATCTGCAGTTAAAACAAAAAAAAAAAAAATATATATATATATATGCCTAAACATGGGGGCCTGGGGTGGTCAGAGAGTGGATCGCTCCTATTCTTCAGCATATTATTTTTTGGCAGAGATTTCTTTATCCACATCAATCGATGTGAATGGAGGAATCTGTTAAGTTATTTTTTTTTGTTTAGCCTGCAGGCTGGACATAAAAAAAAAAGAAATAAAAACATTTCATGCATGTCCAACATTAGTAGTGGGTGAAAGCAGGGCAGTATATTCTAATGGTGGACATACGATACACTTTTTGTGGCAGAGATTTCTTTTCTTTTCTCATTCAGCCCACAGGCTGCATAAAAACAAAGAAAAATATATATGCCCAACAAAGACTAGCAATGTACTGGTACATCACTGGAGTCTGAGTCGTTATACAAGGATGAAGCCTGCTGCTACAGGTATCAGTGTGGTATCGTTTTTTTCAGCAGGCGATCGACTTATCTAAAAGCAATCACAGCAGCTAATTAAAATGGTAGTAAAGTGAGCGCTCTAAAAATAGCAGCTCAAGGTAACCACAGTAAACCTATGAATAACAATAAAGTAAAATAAAGTGCAGCGCTAATCGCGAATATGTAGTCATAAGGATAAATAAATAGATAAATAATCATGTGCATAAGTGGTGAATAAATAATAGTTCGTCCAATAGAGGAATAAAGTTAAAATATCACAGATGGATGATCTCCTCAACAGCAGATTTCTAACTTGTGACTGGAACCAATGGTAAAAGTGCACACTCACCGAAAGCGCATAGGAAATGCACATATAAATATATAACCACCAAGGATCTCTGAGATGGGTGGATGGTGAGCTTCCTTCTACATTATGGTCATCAAGCCTGGGGCAGTATGGAAATCTGCTGGGTCCAGAGGTCCCCTTAAGGATAGATGGGTGCTCAGCCTGGGTACAAGGCTCCCTCCTCTGGATGCTGGATACAGTGGGGATTTTCTGCGAGCCTTCCCCATCCTCCCCTCTTTTCCAGGCTCCGCTCCCACGTGTCTCCCACTTCCAGTCCGCCACCTAATGCAGCCCCTCCAAAAACACAATCCGGCACTCCTAGGAACGAAAGTGCCAGGTTGTGTTTCTGGAGGGGCTGCATTAGGTAGCCTCTGAAACCAAAGGGAATTACCGTATTTGCCGGCGTATAAGACGACTTTTTACCCCTTAAAAATCTTCTCAAAAGTCGGGGGTCGTCTTATACGCCGGTATAACATGACATGACACTTTTAAAGGGGGGCGGCGCGGTGCCGCCGCCGCCCCCCCCTTCCCCTAACGGAAGGGACACTAAGTACAGGGGTGGGCAGGGGCTATTTCTTACCTGGTTCCGGTCCCACGACGATCCGGTCCAGGAAGCGCGGCTGCGCCTTCAGTTCGGCCACTGGATGTTCGCGCGGCTGCTCGGCTCCGCCTCCTCACCAGCGATTGGCCGCCAGAACTGTAGCTCAGGAAAGGCACACAGGCGGCCAATCACCGGCGAAAGGGTGGAGCCGAGCGGCCGCGCGAAAATCGAGTGCAGGACCAGCAGGTAAGTGGTCAGTGTAGAGGTGCTGCTGCAACCACATATGCTGGCTGCAGCAGCACCATACGAGAACAGAGTCAGCAAGTGTCAGTGGGAGGAATAGTGCCCCATCATTGGTGTCACTGATACCAATGATGGGGCACTATTCCTCCCACTGATACCAATGATGGGGCACTATTCCTCCCGCTGATACCTATGATGGGGCACTATTCCTCCCACTGACACCAACGATGGGGCACTATTCCTCCCCCCCACTGACACCAACGATGGGGCACTATTCCCCCCCCCCCACTGACACCAACGATGGGGCACTATTCCACCCCCCACTGACACCAATGATGGGGCACTATTCCACCCCCACTGACACCAATGATGGGGCACTATTCCTCCCCCCCACTGACACCAACGATGGGGCACTATTCCCCCCCCCCCCCCACTGACACCAACGATGGGGCACTATTCCACCCCCCACTGACACCAATGATGGGACACCATTCCTTCCACTGACACCAATGTTGGGACACTATTCCTCCTACTGACACCAATGATGGGGCACCATTCCCCCCACTGATACTAATGATGGGACACTATTCCCCCCACTGATACCAATGATGGGGCACTATTCCTCCCACTGACACCGATGATGGGGCACTATTCCTCCCACTGACACCGATGATGGGGCACTATTCCTCCCACTGACACCGATGATGGGGCACTATTCCTCCCACTGGTGTGCACTGGAAGAGGGGTAGTCTTATACGGCGAGTATAGCCCAAACACTACATTTTAGCAGGAAAAGTAGGGGGGTCGTCTTATACGCCCAGTCGTCTTATACGCCGGCAAATACGGTACATGCCATAAGGCTTTCAGAGGGGTCATTGGATCTTGGGCTCCTGTATGCAGCTAGGCTCCCAAAAAATCTCACACACTTGATATTCCCATACTCAGAAGTAGCAGAATATATTTTGGGGTGTAATTCCACATATACCCATTGCATGTGTGAGCAATATATTATTTAAACGGCAACTTTGTGTAAAAAAATAAAAATGTATAATATATATTTTTTTTGCCAAATTTTCCCAACATACCTCTTGGTAAATAGTTTAGGGTGTCTACGTTCCAAAAAGGGTTCATTTGGGAGGTGTTTGTACTGCCCTGGCATTCCAGCACCTCAAGAAATGTGATAGGTAGTCAAAGTAAAAGTGGTGTCATTTCCATTATCTATGCCATAGTTTGTAGACGCTATAACTTTCACACAAACCAATTGACATATATTTATTGGTATTTTATTTTACCAATTTTGGCTTAAATTTATCACAAAATTTGAGTTTTTTAAAAATTAGAAAAGGGCCACGTCACGTATGAGGCCAGGGGGTGGGGAGGGGCAGCACTGTGAGAGCAGGTTAAAGGAGGAGAGGGACGGGACTGAAGGGTGGGTTAAGAGAACTGTGGGGCTGTAGGCTTACTACTGGAAGTGTGCCCTGTACGGCTCTCGAGCCTCCCACTGTGGGCTCCTCCTACAGGATCACTGGGCGCAGGTCTAGTCCAAGCTGTATGGTAAGACTCTCAGCCTTGCCGTGTAGCAGGAACCAGCAGTGCTGAACAGACTCAGCAACGGCCTAGAGCCGGATACCACCTCACAGTGGACCCCCTGGGTGATCTGGTTCCCCTCTGGACGGGCTCCGACTGCAGCTCCAAGTCACGTTTAGGCAGCCTGGGAGCCCGCTACCCCCTGGACATCTGGTGCGGTCGCCTACCAGTGCTGCCCATCAGTGAAAAAGAAAAATTCAGAAAATAAAAACCCAGTGGCGATTAAATACAACCAAAAGAAAGCTCTATCTGTGTGAAAATTTTTTTTATGAAAATGTCAAATGGGTACAGTGATGCATGACTGCACAATTGTCATTCAAAGTGTGACAGCGCTGAAAGTGGAACATTGGCCTGGGAAAGAACGAAGTAAAAGTAACCATTAGGCAAGTGGTTAAAAAAAGCTAGCTCCTAACTTCTTTAGCTGGCTCCTAGATTCAAAGCAAATTTGTTGAGCCCTGTTTTAATATTACACAAAGATAACCTGAATAAATACAAAATGCAGTTTTTAAATGGTGATTTTATTTAGTAAGGGAAAAAGCTGTCCAAACCTGCCTGAAAAGTAATTGCCCCCTAAACCTAATAACTGGTTGTGCCACCCTTGGCAATAATTGCAATCAAGTGTTTGCAGTAACTGTCAATAAGTCTTTCACATCACTGTAGAGGAATTTTGGCCACTCTTTGCAAAATTATTTTAATTCAGTCACATTGGAGGGTTTTTGAGCACAAAGCCTGTTTAAGGCCATGCCACAGATTAAATCAGATTTAAGTCCAGACTGACTAGGCCACTGCAAAACCTTAATTTTGTTTTTTGAGCCATTCAGGAGGTGGACCTGCTGTTGTGTTTCAAATAATTGTCCTGCTGCATAACCCAAGTGTGCTTGAGCTTTAGGCCTTGAACTGATGGCCGGACATTTTCCTTCAGAATTTTCTGGTAGAGCGCAGAATTCATGGTTCCATCAATTATGGCAAGTCGTCCAGGTCCAGAAGCTGCCAAAGAAGCCCCAAATGATCACACTACCAACACCATGTTTGACTGTTGGTATGATATTCTTTTTATGAAATGCTGTATTAGTTTTATGCCAGATATAAAGAGAGACACGCTTTCCAAAAAGTTCAACTTTTGTCTCATCAGTCCACAGAAGATCTGCCCAAAAGTCTTGAGGATAATCAAGATGTTTTTTGGCAAATGTGAGAGGAGCCTTTGTACTCTCTTTGGTCAGCAGTGACTTTCACTTTGGAACTCTGCCAGGGATGCACTATTTGCCCAATCTTCTTATTGTTGAATAATGAACACTGACCTTAACTGAAACAAGTGAGGCCTGCAGTTCTTTAGATGTTGTCTTGGGTTCTATTCTGACCTCCTGGATGAGTCGCCGCTGTGCTCTTTGAGTAATAATGGTAGGTCAGCCACTCCTGGAAAGGTTCATCACTGTTTCAAGTTTTCTCCATCTGTGGATAATAGCTCTCACTGTGGTTCGCTGGATTCCAAAAGCCTTAGAAATGGCTTTGTAACCCTTTCCAGACTGATCCACATCCATTACTTTGTTTCTCACCTGTTCTTGAATTTCTTTAGATCATGGCATGATGTGTTGTTTTTTTACATCTTTTAGCGTGCTTCACTTGGTCAGACAGCTTCCATTTAAGTGATTTCTTGATTCAACAAGTCTGGATGTGGCAAGTGAAATTTAGCTCAGCTTTCCAAAATACAGTGCATCCAGAGAGTATTCACAGCACTTAACTTTTGCCACATTTTATGTTACAGTCTTATTCCAAAATGCATTGCATTCATTTTTTTCCTCAACATTCTACAAACAATACCTCATAATGACAACGTGAAAGAAGTTTGTTTTGAAATCTTTGCAATTTCTTAAAAAAAAAAACACAAGTACATCAGTATTCACAGTCTTTGTCATGACACTCAAAATTGAGCTCTGGTGCATCCTGTTCCCATTGATCATCCTTGAGATGTTGCCACAACTTGATTGGAGTCCACCTGTGGGAAATTCAGTTGATTGGACATGATTAGGAAAGGCATAAACCTGTTTATATAAGGCCCCACAGTTAAAAGTGCATGTCAGAGCACAAACCAAGCCATTGTCCATAGACCTCTGAGACAGGATTGTATCAAGGCACAGATCTGGTGAAAGGTACAGAAAATTTTCTGCAGCATTGAAGGTCCCAATGAGCACAGTGACCTCCATCATCCGTAAATAGAAGAAGTTTGGAACCACCAGGAATCTTCCTAGAGCGGGCCGCTCAGCCAAAATGAGTGATCGAGGGAGAAGGGCCTTAGCCAAGGAGGTAACCAAGCACCCGATGGTCACTCTGAAAGAGCTCTAGCGTTTTTCTGTGGAGAGAGGAGAACCTTTCAGAAGAACAACCATCTCTGCAGCACTCCACCAAGCAGGCCTGTATGGTAGAGTGGCAAGATGGAAGCCACACCTCAGTAAAAAGAAAATGGCAGCCCACCCGGAGTTTGCCAAAAGGCACCTGAGGGACTCTCAGACCATGAGAAACAAAACTCTATGGTCTGATGAAACAAAGATTGGACTGTTTGGTCTGAATGCCAATCATCATGTCTGTTGGAAACCAGGCACCACTAACCACCTGGGCTAATACCCACAGTGAAGCATTGTGTTGGTACCATCATGCTATGGGGATATTTTTTAGTGACAGGAGCTGGGAGACTAGTCAGGATTGAAGGAAAGATGAATGCAGCAATGTACAGACATTCTTGATGAAAACCTGTTCCAGGGTGCTCTAGACCTTAGACTGGGTTACGGGTCATCTTTCAACAGGACAATGACCCTAAGCACACAGCCCTCATAATAAAGGAGTGGCTATGGGCCAACACTGTGAATGTCCTAGAGTGGCCCAGTCTTAAACCCGACTGAACATCTCTGGAGAAATCTGAAAATGGCTATGCACCGACGCTCCCCATCCAACCTGATTGAGAGGTACTGAAAAGAAGAATGGGAGAAATTGCCCAAAAATAGGTGTGCTAAGCTTATAGTATCATTCTCAAAACGTCTTAAGGCTGTAATTGGTGCTTCAACAAAGTATTAAGCAAAGGCTGTGAATACTTAGGTTCATGTATTTTTTTTCCATTTTTTATTTTTAATAAATTGCAAAGACTTCAAAACGAACTTCTTTCACATTGTAATTATGGGGTATTGTTTGTAGAATGTTGAGGAAAAAAAAATGAATTTAATCCATTTTGGAATAAGGCTGTAACATAACAAAATGTGGCAAAAGTTAAGCGCTGTGAATACTTTCTGGATGCACTGTACGTGCTTAATCACTGTTCATTCATGATTTAGCAAGGGAAGGGGGCATTTACCTTTTCTCACATAGGGCCAGGTAGGTTTGGACAGCTTTTTTCCCCTAAATAAATGAAATCCACATTTAAAAACTGCATTTTGTATTTACTTGGGTTAGCTTTATGTAATGGATGATTTGAATCATTTAAGTGTGACAAATATGCAAAAAACAACAACAAAACACAGGAAGGGGAAATACTTTCACAGTACTGTAAAATCCAAAAATAGGGGTGGGTGCTATGTCCATCAATAAACTCAAAGAAAGGGATTTTACAATGAGTAATAAAAATCCCATTTCCTCCTACATTCATTGACGGACACAGCTATTCTGATTCTTGACCATAGGGACATCCCAAAGCAGTGTCTCAAGAAAGGGTGGGCAAAGCAAAAGAAATCTTAAAAACAGTGGCCTGCAAAACCTTGAGGCCAAAACAAACATCCAAAATGCAAATAATAAATTCTTTAAAAGTGTGCACAGATGACTAGGAAACCGCCTGGAAAAACTGACACACGGACGCCTGAGGTGGGAACAGCCAAGAGTGCATCACAATGGAGAAGGAAGGAACCCAACCTTTAATGTAATTTGCCAGACTGATCGTCTGCAGAATCCAGAATGATATACTAGTAGAGGAGACCATAAGGCCTTTTCTTGGAACATCCGTAAGCACCAAAAGAGTCTGGAACAGACAGGCACACACAAACCGCTCAGACCACATCCAAGGAATACAATACAACCTACATAAGATGTGATGACCGTGAATACAAGGAAGGCAGGACAATGTCCTCATTCAGGTGAAAATCAGACACCACCTTCAGAGGAAAGGAAGGGCATGGATGGCAAACCACTATATCCTTGTGCAAGACCAGAGAGGTAGGCTCACAGGATAAGTTCTGACACCCACCACACGGAAATGATGGCAACCAAGAAGGCAAATTTGAGAAAAAGCAAGCAAGGGATGAATACTCCCAAACTGAGGTTTCTGGAGGACCGAAAGAACCAAGCTCATGGTGGTAAAGGGGAAAACACAAGAGGTGCCTCTTAATGATCAAGGAATGCATGGTCAAGGGACACCGAAAAAAAACCCCACAAGGGCGGTATTCCAATGCCCTGTTTAAGAAAGGCAAAAACTTGAGCCATCGAGAAGGAACATGGACAGACACCAGTGCCTTGCACCAGGTAATATAAGCCTGTCAGGTGCAACAATATAGTTACATAGTTAGTCTGGCTGAAAAAAAGACAAAAGTCCAGTTCAACCATGTAAAAAAAAAAAGAAAAAAAAAAAAAAGGTAGACCTGTGTCAACATTGCAGGGGTCACTGAAGCCAACAACCACCTCTTCCTTAAAACCTGGCTTCAATAGTCATGCTGTCCAAGCCAGAGATGGGAAAGCAGGGTGGTAGACTGGACCCTGGGGCAGGAGATCCTCGCAAAGACACAATTGCCAGGGAATGCCCATGACCAGGCTGCACCACGCTAGCACACAACAGACAATGAGGCCAGTTTGGAGCTACCAGAGGGACCGGAATCTCTTCGGCCTCTATTCTGCACAGCAAGTGAGGGAAGCAGCTTGTGTGGAGGAAAGGCGTAAATGAAACTATACTGGTCCCACTACTGCATCTGTTGCATCTGCCAGGGGGTCCTGTGCTCTCGCCACAAACCTCAGAACCTTCCTGTTGAGAAGGAATGCCAGAGGATCCATATCCGGGGTACCCCAGCGTAGGCAGATCTGATAGAACATATCTGGTTGTAGGGACCACTCCCTCTGATCCATTGTCTGGTAACTGAGGTAATCTGCCTGCCAAATCTTGAGTCCTGGGATGTGCATGGCAAAGAGTCAGAACGTGTTCCACCCACTGCAAAATGTGCAATGCCTCCAGCTCTGCTGCCACACTGCTCGTTCTGACATAGAGGATGACATAGGCCACAGCTAAGGCATTGTCTGAATGGCTCCTGACTGGGAACCCCCAAGAAGACCTGTTCAGTACTCCAGAGATAGCCTGATTACTCACAGGATTACTCTCGAACCCAGGATTCCTCCCTAGCCACACAGGCTGATATAATTTGTGAATACCATTCAGTGAAAGGTGGGTAAAGCCTGTAGGGGAGGAGACTGGTCTGGGTCAGTTGATGAGGGCCTCCCTCTGCTGTTCTTTCCAAACTGGTTGTTTAGTGAAACGAGACACTTGTCCAGTGTCAACAAGATCTCCCTATGTAGAACTCTATAACAGAGCTAGGAATATGACACTGCCTTGTAGCGGGACAACATAAGACCCAGAGCCTGCAAGCAAAACCACAGGGAGGACTGCTTAAGGGACAAAAGTAGTTGAATCACAGTCCAAAGCTTCTGGAGCTTGTCCGCCAGGAAAAATACTGTGGCCTGCTTCGAGTTAAGACTCAGACACAAACACTCCAACCTCTTAGTTGGTGTCAGGGCAGACTTCTTGAGATTGAGGAAACATCCAAAGTCCTGCAGGCAGTGAAACATGATTTCCATGATGTCCGGCAGTGCAGCCTGGGACTCCACCCGTAGGAGCAGGTCATCTAAAAAACCTGTCACAGCAATCCCCCATTGTCTCAGCAAAACCCGGACCGAGGCCAAAAGTGCCCACCACCACGCAGCTACAAGAAGGTGGCCACCATGCATTTCCTCAGCCAGCTCCTATACAAGTAATTGGGAAAGTCTACTGCAAAATGGCCACCCTTCCTGTCCACCCGAATACGGGCACCTGATTACTGGCAAAATGGCCGTTGTGGCTCCGATAAAATGGCTGCCTGCCACAGTAGAGCATTAGGCTGTTGCAATGCGGAGGGGACCCTGCAAGACTGACCACTTCAGGGAGTACCCACGCCTCACACCATGCCCGGATAGGGAAGGGAGGGGGCATCTACTTATCCATCAAGAGGAACGTGAGGGTAAGGCTCCCATGACAGATCCTTCTCTCCACCTAAGTGGGGGCGGAGGGCTGTCAGCAAAGGTAACACTGTGACACCCTGTGAGACGTTTATCTTGCTGGCCACCCTGGTCGAGGATGGGGCTGTCACAGCCGACCTAACGTGTTGCTAAAGGTCTGCGTGCTTGCATCCAGATTATCTAGTCTATTCCCAACCGACTGTTGATTGAAGTCTCTGCAGGAAAAATTCCAGGAAAAAAGGAAAAGAAAATCTATGGAACCAAAAGGTCCCAGCAAGGAACTAGGTCCTTACTCCTGAAACACTAGACAGAAATAACTGGCTTGCCTATAGCAGAGAGGGGGTTATACTAGCAACGTCTGCCCATGGGCTGTGCCGTTTTTGTCTGCATAGTGTCCTACTCCTGTAGGTGGTACTATAAATCCTATGGTCAAGCATCAGAAGAGCTGTGTCTGTCAACGAACAGTTTAAAAGTAGGAACCAGGGAAGGTAATATATAAGAAGATTAAACCTCAGTTTAAAAAAAAAAACACATGTAAAATGTGTGTGTTAGTTGCTAAAAACTATTGTCATTGTTAGGACTTTAATGAAAATCAGAACACATTTCAAGGGCCACTTGAGCAAATACCCATTTAAAAGAGTTCTATAGTAACTACACTTATTTTATAACACCAGCATTGTCATAGCAATATAAGCAACAATTATTAAAAAAATAAATAAAAAAATTAATCTATTTTCATGTTGTGGGTGCTGCCTGTCAGTTGAAAATCTCTTTCCACAACTTCCTGGATTCTTTTGCATGCTTTGCATCTTCTCCTCTGCAGTTTACTTTTGATTTCTGAGGACTACATCACCCATGGTACCTTGCTGCAAGCAAGCAGTAATTCCTGTGACTCCAGCTCCTAAAAATCTCTCCTCCTCAGCATTGATAAAAAGCAGGGTTTTGTGAATTGTGTTACAGAACAGTGCCTATTCACAGGGCATAGTGAATACTTGTTGCAGAGCTTAAGGACATAAATGTAAGATCATACAGATTAATAAGGGTAGGCTTGGGTGGCATGGCTTTGGCAAGAGAGCATGAGGACGTGTGGCATTTGAGCTCCACTCTACTAGCTTCTTTTATTGCGCCCACAGCACTCCTAAGGCTGCCAATTACCAGCTAGATCATGTATGCTAAGCGGTGATCATCTCACCAACTGCCATGTACTCCAAGGCATTGTTACAGCCCCATAAATATCTATTTTCCTGATTGCTGCTGAAAACACACCCTACCCTCCAAGATGGTGCTGACTGTTGACTCACCTGCAACCCACACTGCCTCTCTAATCCATTCCATGAGGTCAGTGTCTGCACCGTTGATGCCACCCTTCTCTCCCTACTCTTCTGATGCCCAGGGTATATATATGCCAGTGAAACTTCCGTGCTACAGTCTATGTGTACTCTAAAGTGATTACCACAACTAAAAACTACCAAAACATTTTTAAATAATACAAAATATATCATACAATTTGTTAAAACAAAAAGTGTAAAGGATGCTGCTCACACCATCATGCCTTCTGGAAATAACAGATACATGGTTAACAATGGGCATGCGGCTCTCCCTAGAATGTATTCGAAGTCATTTAAACCCAATAGAATCAAATGTATGTATAGTGAAGGAAATAAGTATTTTATCCCCTGTAGATTTCGAATGGTAGGTGTATTGTAACACAGAGACAGAATAGCAACAAAAAATTCAAAACAAATGCATGTCTAACAAATTATGCACTGATTTGCATGTTCATGAGGGAAATAAGTATTTGATCCCCTATCATTCAGCAGGATTTCTGGCTACCAGGTGTCTTTCATACAGGTAACAAGCTGAGATTAGAAGAAGTCTCTTATAAAGTGCTGCTAATCTAATTGTTACCTGTATAAAAGACACCTGTCCACAGGAGCAATCAATCAGATTCCAAACTCTCCACCATGGCAAAGACCAAAGAGCTGTCCAAGGATGTCAGGGACAAGATTGTAGACCTGCACAAAACTGGACTGGACTGGGCTACAAAGCTATCGCCAAGCAGCTTCATGAGAAGGTGACAACAGTTGGTGCAATCATTCGCAAATGGAAAAAACAAAACAAAACTATCAGTCTCCCTAGGGCTGGTGTACCATGCAAGATCTCACCTCGTGGAGTGTCAATGATGAGAACAGTGAGGAATCATCCCAGAACTACACGTGAGGATCTTGTCAATGATCTCCAAGCAGCTGGGACCACGGTCACCAAGAAAACAATTGGTAGCACACTACGCTGGCAAGAATTGAAATCTTGCAGTGCCCACAAGGCCCCTCTGCTCAAGAAAGCACATGTCCAGGCCCGTTTGAAGGATGCCACTGAACATCTGAATGATGCAGGGGAGGACTAGTTGAAAGTGTTGTGGTCAGATGAGACCAAAATTGAGCTCTTTGGCATCAACTCAACTCACCATGTTTGTAGGAGGAGGAATGGTGCCTATGACCCCAAGAACACCATCCCAACTGTCAAACATGGTGGTGGAAACATTCTGCTTTGGGGGTGTTTTTCTGCTAAGGGGACAGGACAACTGCACTGCATTAAAAGGGATGATAGATAGGGCAATGTACTGTCAATCTTGGGTGAGAACCTTCTTCCCTCAGCCAGGGCATTGGGTCCTGGATGGGTGTTCCAGCATGACAATGACCCAAAACACACGGGCAAGGCAACAAAGGAGTGGCTCAAGCAGAAGCACATTAAAGGTCCTGGAGTGGCCTAGCCAGTCTCTAGACCTTAATTCGATTGAAAATCTGTAGAGGGAGCTGAAAGCTCGAGTTGCCAAACGTGAGCCACCAAACATTAATGACTTGGAGAGGATACTTGGAGAGGATCTGCTAAGAAGAGTGGGCCAAAATCTCTCCTGAGATGTGTGCAAACCTGGTGGCCAACTACAGGAAATGTCTGTGATTGCCAACAAGGGATTTGCCACTAATAAGTAATAAGTCATGTTTTGTGAAGGGGATCAAATACTTATTTCCCTCATGAACATGCAAATCAGTGCATAATTTGTTAGACATGCATTTCTTCTGAATTTCTTGTTGTTATTCTGTCTCTCAGTGTTACAATACACCTACCATTCAATTTTTAGACTGATCATTTCTATGTGAGTGGGCAAACATTCAAAATCAGCAGGGGATCAAATACTTCTTTCCTTCACTGTATATAAATCATAATTATATAAATGTCTCAATCATACATATAAATAAATTCACATACACCTGTACATGACATTGTAATCCAAACAAGTGAATAAAAAGATTCTTCAATTCTTGTGACAAATTATATTCCCAATCCAATCTCCGTGATTCCAATCAGATAGAGCATCTTCCTTCCTCCCTTAATACAGATTATACTCCAGCATGCAAAGTGGATCTCAACACCTTTCCTCCAGTGAGCTCACCTCAAAATGTGGACCTAAAAACGTATGTTATTAGGTCTATATGGGTGGTTTTCCCTCTGGGGATGTAAATATGGCATTGGCTCCCTTCCCTCTTAGCCTTGGGATTGATCGTCTCCATACTGTAACAAATGGTGACTGTTTCTTTAAGAAGCCCCAAGCCTCTTCCTTCTCTGCTGTCAGTAAGCTCAAAGAGACACAGAATAGCCTCTCAGTGTAATATTTACAAAATCCAATGTTTATTTATTGCACTTAAATCAATAAAATAGTAAAGCTCCATTAAAAACTCTGCTGTGCAAGTGCAATCTTTTAAACAACTTTTAGAAATTATTGTAAGAAGAATTGAAGAATCTTTTTATTCACATGTTTGGATTACATTGTCGTTCACAGGTGTTTCCTGTTTGAACAGTTATGCATTTATGATTTATGTACATACATACAGATACAATCTAGGGAGCGCCCCATGTCCACTGATGCCCAGGAGTTCTGAAATGGGAGATATCCTCGGTGATTAAGATTTACACTCCCATATTTGGACTCTTCCCACCAAATATGGGGTATTGAAAACCTATATGCTGAGAACACACAACATGGTGGCAGGGTGGAATCCCTCTAAATCAAGCTAGAGGAGATCATCCCATCCCTGCAAGCTCTTAAAGATACTGTAAATGCTCTGATCAGGACAGATGGATTGAGTTCCTTTTAAGTCAGCTGGATGATTATGGAAATCGAAGCCGCAGGGTGAACATCTGCATTCAGGGCCTCCAAGAAGCTACAGCACCTAGGGACATAGTGCCAACTCTGCAAAGCATTTTCAAGGAGATCTTAGACCGTGACGCTCCAAACAACATTGAGATCAACAGGGCCCACCTCATAAGCATTGGGACATTGTTTGCAGGCTCCAGAAAAACTCAGCGAAGGAACACATTATGTATCACGAGGGGCACTCCGTACTTTATTTTTGATTTTGATCAAAATCCGGGATTATCCTGACGTATGCTGATGCAACCCAAGACCTAGAAGCCCTTGCTTGAAACTCTCCATGACGCTAATCTTACATATCGCCGGGGCTTCCCCTTCAGCTTGTCTGTGATTAAAAATGGTAAACAAGTTAACCTATGATGTAAAGAATAACCTGCCTCATTTCTTGTCCCAGCTGAACCTGCCTTCACTTTATATACTGGACTGGCACTCCTCAGTGGACATTCCAATTCCAGAACACCTGCAGGAGGGGAAGAAACAGTCCTCGTTTTGCATCCACTCATCAAGTTTCTTATAACTCTCCATCTTCAGTGGTTCCGACTTTATCCCGGCCGTCTCCACTGTGTACCCTGTGCACTTTCCTTGGGATCTCCTGATGGCTGGATACTGCCTACTGGTGCCACTGACACCCTTTGCCTTCTAACCTTTGAGTTGGATTCTCACCATTACTTGGTGGATGTAATGTTGCCTGTGTTGCTAGGTGTCAAGGTCCTACCTTTCTTCAGAGCTTGTGCATCTCCATGAGCTGGCATCCATCTTGGTTTTCTGCAAAGCATGGTGGGAACCTTTATGCCTTCAGGCTTCTGCGGCTCCTCCTCAGAAGGGTGTGGTTGAGCACATTTAAACCTGCTGTCTGCAAGTGTGCTCTGCACTTGTGTCCTGTATGTTGCCCTGTTGCAAGCTCTTGTGTTGTTTCCTTTGCTCTCCTGGTAACCGACTCGGCTTGGATAAGACTACTCTCTGCGTTAACCCTTTATCTGACCTCCCGTTGCTGAACCCGGCCCGTGACCTGAGTATTCTTTGCCTACCGTCTAGTACTGTCTGCTCCGTTGTTATTGACCCGGCTTGTCTGACTACTCTACTCGTGTTCCCATCTAGCTCCCACCAGCTGTACGCCATTGGCGGCAGTCGTTATCGCAGCTGGGGTCACTCGGGGGCCGCGACCTGGTCTCAGGCTGCGTCAATTCCATCCCCACCATCAGGGGCCCTGGTGAAGGGTAGCCTGGGGCTTAGACTCCGCGCCCTGAGGGACTCTGGTCTGTGGGTAGTGGCTGTCGTCAGTCGCAGCGTGACCGTACCATAGGCCTGCCTGCCCATTCCAGCATTCCTGCCCTGACACTAGGTCATTAAATTGCATGTTATCATTCACATCTCCCTTTCTCTATTTCTTCTACCCTTCTTTCCCCCATTCCCCATCATCTTCTTTCCCACTATTCCTAGTCTTACCTCTCCTTTGCTTCCTTTCTCCTTCCCTCTCTTCTTCCTCCCCCTTCCTTCTCATTACTCCCTTCCGCCCCATGACCCCTGTAATAAGAGGTTACTCTTTCAATCTATTTGTCCATTATTACTTTTATGAAGCAGGACTTAAGCGGTGCTCCTGCCTTATGCCTTTCTACATTACCTACTGTGTTGACTGTCACCACCCCCCACCCTCTTGCCCCATGGTTTTGTGGGTGGTTCTCTGGAGGCTCGCAATGGGCATAAAGACAAACCCTTTGGGTAAGTTCTCTGATTTTGTTTGTTCTCGATTCCCGTTTAAAATATGTTCTTTGTTTTTACTGCGTTTTATTATCTTAGGATACAGATGTGGAAGTTGCAAGTCTCTCTTCCTTACTGTCTTGGGCCTCCTCAATTACCCCTGCTTCCCAACATCAATGCTTTTCTGAAGGTAGTCACTTTTAGTGTATGTATTCTTTGCTCTCCTCACACGTGCAGTAAGTTGTGGCTTGAAATGAAACACCTGGGGGCACAAGTTCTCCTTTTACAGCAGACTCACATTTGCTAGGACTCTGTTCCGTGACTCCCTATCCAACTTTTTAGCCAGCAGTACCTTAGTAATTCACCTGGGTCCAAATTTAAGGGGGTAGCAATTGCTATTCGTAAAGATTACCCGTTTGTCCCAATTGATCATTATGCTGAACCCAATGGCAGGCTTGTGTTTCTTAAGGGCACTATTTTTGACTGTAAATTTACTTTTGCCACTGTGTTTGCTTCCAACTCACAACAGTTTTTCTAGACTCAGTCTTGGAATCCCTTGTTTCCTTATAGGAAGGCCAGTAAATACTGGGTGGGGACTTCAATGTGAGCCCTGACTCCCAGCTCGACACATCCACTAGTCACTTGACTCGTTTGTTCACCTTTCTCAAACATTTTTGAAAGTCCCTGCACACCAATAACCTTATTGATCACTGGAGGGCACTTTGTTTTACCACCAAATATTTTATCTACTTTTCAGCTACTCATAATGTTTATTCCTGCATCAATAAGATGCTTATAGATCAATCTTTTCTGGAGTCTCTCTCTAGTGCGTCGATCGGGTCTATAACAACAATTTTGTTTGGAAGTCCTCCATGTGAAATGGTCTCAACTGCTTCAGGCAACCATACAGCCTTGCATGAGATATTTCTCACAAATGTTTTATGAATTTTGAAACAAGTGCAGCAAACGGCTTTCAAGAGCCCTTTGACGTCAACGAGCATCCATGTACATGCATAAATTACATACAACTTCAGGTATTTTGGCACTCCATGCCTCCAAAATTGTGTCCACATTTCAGGACTACTATGTCCAGTTATATAACCAGCCCAGTTATATAAGCAGCTTTGCTTAGGGTCTCCAAGTCACAAAAAACAGCTAACCTTTTCGGACATCAATTCATACAAAAGTCCGATCTTTACCAGCATATTCTATTACAATAAAAAACAAATCTTACAATCACAAAACTACTCCGCAATCGCCGCATTACTTATAGATAAGGCTATCCAGTAGAAAAAAAAAAGTCAATCTTTCACTCATATCTTTTTTCTACCTTAACATGATAGGCCATAAGACATTCATTGCAACTTAGTAATTCTTGCTACCACACATCAACATAGTTGTCAGAGGAAAGCGCCAGACCTGTGGCAGGGAGCCAAAGCTCCCGTAGCTTATTAAATTTATCTAGAGTATCCCTATGTTGGTATATCAAACACTCCTTAAAAGTGGAACGCAACACATCATACAAAATATTGTTTTTAGCATGGACATTAATTCCATATAATAATTATGCTACCAAAATTAGTGTGTGCTATAAATTGCCTCCAGCATGGTTGTTGTTTCTTCTTGCTTGAGGCTGCCATTTTACTGAAGCTCATATCCCCCGAGCAGCAGTAAATCTTTAGGCTGGCTGCAGATCAGCGACTTCATTTTCGGCACAGTGATGAAAAATAAAGAGCAACTGAGCATGTGCAGAGCAGAGTGAGACAGTTTATTAAAGATTTTAAACAGTACAGGCACTTATAATTAATGTTTTACATAGCAATACCTGCAAAAGGGGCCAGAATGAAGTGATCTAGCAGGACTTCGATTTCTGGCTAAAGTTCCAGTTTCAGAAGTGTCAAATTGATATGGACTTGCCAGTCCTCTAATGTATGTGGACATGGAGATGCCCATTTCAACACAATCTTTAACCAGTGCTCTGCTGAACACTAGTAAGTAACAAGACTGCTCTAACTGTTGACGGGAACAGTTTATATTTACTAAAATAATTGCATTTCCCTGTAGTGTATACAGTGTGAGACCATATAGAGTGAATGCTGGGTCCTGGGTTTAGTAACACTTTATTCCCCATCTGGTGGCAGAAACCAAATTCTTTCTGCTTACCCAAATCCATATAAATGAAATATTCACACACATAATAGGGTATAAATAGTATAGGCTTGATATTTCATCACTTTCATTTCATTTTAGTGATTATCTTCTGTATAAGGGTAATAGTCAAGTACTGAGACAACTTGATAAAGTTACCCGCTTCCAATTGTGCTATCAAATGGTACCTCAGGGATATGGAATTTTTTCCCTGGAAAGGTCCAGGGACTAAATTGGTGCCCCAATCTACTTGTCCCTCATGATAGTCCCAATTTTTTATGTCGCATGACATTACCGCAAAATTTCATTTAAAAATACAAGTAAATTTTAGGGCACAAATACAGCAATAAATTACCCTATTTTTTGTAAAATATAAAAGATAAGGTTGCAAGGAATAAATAGATATCCAACACATCAAACCATAAATTTGTCTGCACTCGCGAAATGGTGACGAACTTCAGTGCCCCATATTTTCTATAGGTGACACTTTTAAAGCCCCTTATAGGTCATGAATATAATGTTACGTTGGAGGTCTGGTGCTAGAATTATTGCTCATTCTGGCGTGCGTGGCGATATGTAACGTGTAGATTGTAAGCTCCAAGGAGCAGGACCCTCCTAACCCTCTTGTATTGACTGTATTGTTGCTGTATTGTCTCCCATTATATTGTATATAGTGCTGAGTAAACTGTTGGCACTATATAAATCCTATACAATATTAATAATAATAAGTATCGCAATCAACGTTTTCATGTATTGGCACCCCAGCGTGTTTTACGTTTGTATGTATGTGTGTGTGGGCTCATTTTATTTTTTGGGGGGGAGGATGTTATGTGCTTGGGTGTAACTTTGATGTTTTCCAATAAAAAAAAATAAAAACTTTTTTTTTTACTCTTATTTTTCATCACATAAAAAGGGACAAATTCCCCTATGTGATGATTTTCAGTGACAGGTTCTCTTTATTAAGACATCCAAGGACTAAAACACCCTGGATGCTTCCCCTTAATGTAATTCAGTGCACATCACACTGTATTACATTCATTTCTGGCCTCGATGGAGGGAAATCTTTGAATGGGGACCTGAAAGTGACATCATAACGTCACATCCAGGTCAGGACAAGAAGGGGAGGGGAGCGGATTTGTTCATCTCCTCCCTCCCATCTAGCCGACGGCGGAGAGACTGTCCCGGGGCCGCAGATGGGCAAGCCGAGCCTGTGAGACAGTGGGCGGTTCACGAGGGGGGGAGCGGAGGCTGGCACTGTGTGGAAGCAATCAGAGGCAGTGCTGCTGCCCAAATGCTTCCACCTGAGAGATGAGCCTTGCTGCTTGTCTGCAGCAGGGCTGAAGGATAAAAAAAACAAAACAAAACAAAAAAAACAAAAAAAAAAAAGACAACATGTCCTGGGCGTTGGGCAATATAAATTCAACATCCCTTGGTACCTGAATTATAATCTAAGAGAATGATTTGAATACTCTTTAAGCTGTACCTTACCCAGCAAGATGCTCTAGTTGGACTGCTATAAAATAAAACTTGGCCTGTGGCAATGCCAGACCTTCTATTTTTTAGCAACTGGAGGGCTTAAGAGACTCTAAAGAGAGTCAATCTTTATGAATCATATTCAAGCCATCCAAATAGGGTAGTTTTGTAGAACATACAAGACATTGTTGGACCAACCACCTTAAGTAGATTTACTCTTCTTATGAGTGGTAATTTATTCCAATTTTTGCTTTTAAGCGATAAACAAAAGTGGCACTGGAGAAGTATTAATTGCTCAAGTCTTTTAAAACGTTAATAAAAAGTCCAGTTTATGGTATTATAGATGTCGAGCAGGTAGCAATTGCAGGATCAGTGGCAGCGCTCTTTAGAGTGAAGCTTAGACACTGTAGGTATATAAAGAGAAAAAAGACAGAGGGGTACCATACTAAGTGCAGTATTAGAAGCACCTGAGGTCTGAAGACCACCCACATCCATGGCACTACATCTTTCTGCTGACATCACTTCTGGTCCCATGCCATCTTGCGCTCCACGCTGGTCACCATGGCGGTCGGCCACTTTCTGGTGTTCCATCTTTATTGCTCTACTGTGTTGTGGCTGCTGCAGTTATTCATTATCTTATGGGAGGCTTCCATGGATTTAGAGACATGTCTATATATGTCTACAAATAAGTGAGTTGCCAATTGCACGTATTAATAAACCAAGGTGCCTTTAATGCTGCACTTAGTCTGGCCCCCCTCTGTCCTTTTCCCTTTTCTTCTATTTCAATATTTTTATTAAAGACGTTTTTGTTTTTATAATACAAGCTCATGATACGCCCAGGCAGGGGCAGAGCAGAACCATAACATACATAAGCAGATACAAGTCAGCAGGGTGTATTAGCCAAATAACGGAATGTCCAATGACATCAAGGAGGGATGGCAAAAAGCCGAACCAAATAGTAGCAGCAGCAATCCATCATATTACCGGGAAAAAAAAAAAAAAAAACAAAAAAGGAAAAAACCCCTACTGAGAAGTATCAACTAAGAACAGAAGGGAAAGAAAAAAAAAAACCCAAACTGATAGAAAAAAAGGAAAAAGAAAATATAAAAACATAGAAAGAAGTAAGGAAGAAAGAAAGATTCAGAGTTTAAACATGGAACAAAAGAAGACTAGAAGAGTCAAGGATCCAGGGCTAGCACAGGCAACGACTATAAGAGGCCATAGCTAGTAGGAGGCAGGGATGGCAGGGAATAACGTATCCAAGGTTCCCAAACCTTAAGGAATCTTGGATGAGAATCTTGAAGAATGCTAGACATCTGTTCATTGATCAGCATAGCATTCATCCGGGTCTTCACCCCCTGGAAGACAACTGAAGGGGTTTTCCAACCTTCAGCTATAGCACGTTTGGCGGAAAAGAATAGGTAGGATGCCAATTTCTGCTGAGACCTAGACAGACCCAAAATTGGGCAATGCAGGAGGGCCACCCTTGCATCCCTACGGACCGTAATATGAAATAACGTTTGCATCAAACCAAAAACCCTAAACCAGAAGTCTATCAATCGAGGGCACGACCGCCAAATGTGCAAAACGTCTCCAAGTAGACCACAGTTCTGGAAACACCTATCTCCGCCAGTCGGATTAAAGTGAGCAGTCCGAGCCGGGACCAAGTACCACCGCAGGAGAACTTTGTAGGCTGCCTCAAGTATTGAAGGAACATTTCGCCACCATCCCTCATGCCCTACGCCAATCCTCCACCACAATTGAGAAACTTAGATCTCGCTCCCATTGAGAGACACAAAACGGGGGTGGTGAGGAGGACCTACTGTTAAGAGAGGCATAAATTAAAGAAATGAGACAAGAGGACCCTGGGGAATGTTGACAGACGTGATCAAAGGGCGTTTTGCGGTAAGGATATGTAGAGGAATAACAAAAGGACAGGACCCAGTGGCGCAATTGCAAATACCGATAATATTCCCATGGCAGGACCCCCCGTGATTCTCGAAGAGACTCCCATGATGGAAACATACAAGCGCTCAGAAAATCATGTACAATAACAAAGCCATGGGAGGTCCACCAAGAGAAAGAAGGGGGATGTTCTAAGCCTGGTGGAAATAAAGGATTATGCGCAATCGGCAAAAGAGGTAGAAACGATATCAAATTACCCAAATATTTAACAGAATCCCAGGTTCGTAAACTGTGAAGCATAATCAGGCTCAAATCTGGAGGGCGCCACTTAGGTGGGAGCCAAAGCAATGTAGTTAAGGAAAGGGGAGCACAGTTGGGTAATTCCAAGAGTACCCATAACGGGATATGTGCCATGGCATGAAGCATGGACAACTAGGAGATTTGAGCCACCAAATAGTATCTAGAAACATGTGGAACTCCCAAACCTCCCTGTAGTCTGAGTATACAGAGTGGATCTAGGCACTCTGGGACGTTTATGAGCCCAAATAAACCGGAGAATCCAGCTTTGCAGTAGACGAAGAAAAAATGCAGGGTCCTGAAAAGAGAAAGTACGAAAAAAGTACAGGATCTTTGGTAAGATAGTCATCTTGACAGCATGTATCCGGCCAATCCATGATAAAGAAGAAAACTACCAAGAATGAAGCAGGGAAGTAACCGATCGCAGTAAGGGGTAAAAATTAGCGAAAATAAGGCAGAGTAGAAGGCAGTAAGTGTAACACCAAGATAAGCCAGGGAATGGGATGCCCAACAGTGGGGAAATTGTGGCTGCAACCGTTCAACCAGGTCGGCAGGAAGCGTAATATTCAATGCCGTGGTTTTAGACAAATTGATGCGAAGGTCAGATATAGCCATAAAACGGTCCAAGATGACCTGGTGATTGGGGAGAGTGATGAGAGGATTGGTTAACAGCAAAAGAGCATCATCCACATAAAAGATGGCCTTGTATTGAGTGCCGGCATAAGGGACACCACAAATATCCGGGTTATTTGGAATAGCTGCAGCTAGAGGTTCGAGAGTGAGAACAAAAAGAGCAGGCGATAGTGGGCATCCCTGTCTCATACCCCTGAAAATAGAAAAAGATGAGGAAAAAAAGTCTGCATATTTGACAGAGGCCGAGGGAGACGAATATAAAGCCGAGATCCAAGCCACAAATGCGTCACCAAACCCCCATCTAGACAGCGTACATGTCAAATACTCCCAAGAAAGCAAATCAAACGCTTTATAAATGTCCAGGGATAAAAGAAACCCAGTATCCTGCGGCGACGTAAGATATGAATGAGATGGATGACTTTACGTATGTTATCAACAGCTTGTCGCCCCGGAACGTACCCAACCTAATCTCTGTAGATAAGTGAGAGTAGATACTTAGTAATTCAGGTGCTCAGAACCTTTCCCAGAGTCTTCAAGTCCACATTTAGCAGCGAGATCAGTCTGAAAGCTTGTGGTTCAAAAGCATTCTCAGACTTCTTAGGGATCATAGCAATATGTGCCTGAAGAGACTCCAAAGAAAGCCGGGAACCCTGCTTCAAAATTGAAAAAGGCTGCCAAGTGAGGAACTAGAACGGTGGGAAATTGTTTATAGTAGAGCCCAGAAAACCCCATCTGGGCCTGGAGCCTTGGAGGCCTTCAAAGATTTGATGGCTTGGTAGAGTTTAGATTCGGATATATCCGCATTCAGGACATCCCGGGCTGCAACGGATAAGGAGAGTAGGCACAGCTCAGCGAAAAAACTATCAGCATGTTCCGCGACAAAGGTATTTGGTTTCTGGTAAAGGGAGGACAAAAAAAACGCAAATTGATGTGTAATCTTCACAGGGTCCGAGGTTCCCTTTTCTTCTAAGATGAAATCTGGTTAACATTGAATCCAAAATTTTGTGTAAATAGTCCTCTATTTTTGTATGTATAATGATCCAGAGATATTTAAAGGATGTCACTAACTTAATCTGCTGGGTACCTATATTAGGGTGAATATTCTGATTATACAGTGGTAGCAGGACCGACTTATCCCAATAACAAAACTGGAATGTGAACCATGAGTGTCTATAACTGCCATGAGTGATTCTACAGAGCAGTCCATATCCCATAAAAATAACAGTATGTCATCGGCATAAATAGCAATTTTTTTTCCTCCTTCTCTTCTCTTTTAAATCTTGCTATACATTCAGATTGTCTAATAGCTTCCGCTAGGGGTTCCATAGCTAGAGCAAAGAGGAGAGGGGAGAACCATCTTGCACCCCATTGTATAGAATAAGATCTAGAGACAACCACATTAACTAGAATGCAAGCCCTAGGTCTGCAATATTACAATTGAACCCATCTTGTAAAATGTTATCCCAAGTCTAATACACACAAAACGTCCCAAAAATACAGTCACGCTACACTGTCAAACGCCTTAGCGGTGTCTAACGAGATCATGACCCAGCTAATTATATTATCTGAGGGGAGCTGCATATTAAAGCCAGTCCATGGTTGCATGAAAGAAATTTGCTCCGTGTGTGGGCTGCTTTAGAAAGAGTCTATGTAAATTAGTAACTGTAGACCTAGTGGGGAATAGTCCAGATGTACTAATATTCATTGCAGTTACCACGTATCTGAAGTTCATATGAACTTCAGATACGTGGGAACTGCAATGAATATTATATACATGCCCAGCCATACTTTTTGGTATATTACTATCATTTAATTTGTATAGTTAATATGCCAATTACATAAAGCCATGATTTACATGGTAAAATATGGTGTTACATGAAGCATAACAGCGCTGTTAATTATCTCAAACCAGTCTTCAGTGAATACCACTAAAATATATTAATCTTGCAATTTAGATTGCTTTTCTTTCATTGTTTTTAATGTGTATTCAGTGATTGTATGTGTCACTATCCACGCATATTATTCTTTTTCCCTACATGGGATTAATAAAAATATGTGATTTTACATATGAGCTACATTGCTTGGGTGTTTATTACCTACTTTGGTAGTTTGCTTCAGGCAAATACTACTCCTTTTGCTATAAAAATTTTTTGTTTACGCCCACATCATTAAGAGGTGAGTTCTCTGAGCTCACTACTAGTTTACCCCGCCTTTATATTTTGTGGTACATTTATATTTTTAAATGCTCTAGTTAAGAGGCCTAAAGGATTCTGACCAGGTCAGGTGAGAGCGAAGGGGAAGACTCACTGACAAAATCTGCCTCAGAAAATGAACCTGTAGACAGCAGCGGCGCTCAGACGATGGAGTAGAGGTCCCTGCTAAGGTCAAGCGTATTCGACCACGTTCGCAGGTTGCTGAGGTGGTAAAATTGCATGACGATTCTCATATGAATGCAGCAGAGTGCCAGTACTAGTGCAGCACTACTTGTTGGTGAACTGGCAAACACCAGCAACCTAGTACATCTTGGTCTTTTATATACCAGCACTGCAGTACCACTTGGTGATGTGGTGAGTCCCATAAATGCAGTACAAGCTTGTGCAGTGGCTAGCACAAGTAGTGTCCTGTAGCCACCAAGAATTCGAACACAGGCCCATAGAGCCCCCAGTGTCCTTCCGGATGTGCTTGCGAATCCTGATCCAATCCACCTATTTAGATATACAGTGGGGATTGAAAGTTTGGGCACCCCAGCTAAAAATTTGTATTAATGTGCATAAAGAAGCCAAGGAAAGATGGAAAAATCTCCAAAAGGCATCAAATTACAGATTAGACATTCTTATAATATGTCAACAAAAGTTAGATTTTAGTTCCATCATTTACACTTTCAAAATAACAGAAAACAAAAAAATGGCGTCTGCAAAAGTTTGGGCACCCTGCAGAGTTAATATCTTGTACTGCCCCCTTTGGCAAGTATCACAGCTTGTAAACACTTTTTATAGCCAGCCAAGAGTCTTTCAATTCTTGTTTGAGGTATCTTTACCCATTCTTCCTTACAAAAGTCTTCCAGTTCTTTGAGATTTCTGGGCTGTCTGTCACGCACTGCTCTTTTAAGGTCTATCCATAGATTTTCAATTATGTTGAGGACAGGAGATTGTGAAGGCAATGGCAAAACCTTCAGTTTACGCCTCTTGATGTAATCCCCTGTGGATTTCGAGGTGTGTTTAGGATCATTATCCATTTGTAGAAGCCATCCTCTCTTTAACTTCAGCTTTTTCACAGATGGCATCAAGTTACCATCCAAAATTTGCTGAAATTTTATTGAATCCATTTTTCCTTCTACTCGTGAGATGTTCCCTGTGCCACTGGCTGCAACACAACCCCAAAACATGATTGATCCAACCCCATGCTTAACAGTTGGACAGAGGTTCTTTTCATTAAATTCTGTGCCCCTTCTTCTCCAAACTTACCTTTGCTCATTCCGGCCAAAAAGTTCAATTTTAACCTCATCGGTCCACAGAACTTGTTTCCAAAATGCATCAGGCTTGTCTATGTGTTCATTTGCAAAGTTCAAACAATGATTTTTGTGGTGAGGACGTAGAAGAGGTTTTCTTCTGATGACTCTTCCATGAAGACCATATTTGTACAAGTATCTTTTTATAGTGGAATAGTGTACCACAACTCCAGTGTCTGCCAGATCTTTCTGGAGGGATCGTGCAGTCAAACGTGGGTTTTGAATTGTTTTTCTCACAAACCTGCGAGCTGTTCTGTCTGATATTTTTCTTGGTCTTCCAGATCTTGCTTTAACTTCCACTGTTCCTGATGACTGCCATTTCTTAATTACATTCCGAACAGAGGATATTGACATCTGAAAACGCTTTGCTATCTTCTTATAGCCTTCTCCAGCTTTGTGAGCGTCAACTATTTTCAGTTTTCTAGACAACTGCTTAGAAGAACCCATGGTGCTGATTGTTGGGGGCAAGGTCAGATGAGTCTGGGCATTTAAAACCTTTGAGATTGATATCACCTGGTCTTCCCAGACGATGATTGAGAACAATCCATGACACTGGCAGGTCTCAGCTTTGCAAAGGGGGCAGTGCATGCTATAAATTCTGCAGGGTGCCCAAACTTTTGCAGACGCCATTTTTTGTTTTTTGTTTTTTTGAAAGTGTAAATGATGGAAATAAAATCTAACTTTTGTTGACATATTATAGGAATGTCTAATCTGTAATGTGATACCTTTTGGAGATTTTTCCCATCTTTCTTTGGCTTCTTTATGCACATTAATACAAATTTTTAGCTGGGGTGCCCAAACTTTTGATCCCCACTGTATATACAATCTTGGAATCTGTGCATGTGGCACTGTGTGACCTAATCACCGGGGCTTCCCCCAACAGCTTTTAAATACCCGTCTTAGAAAGGGGGAAAAAGCCTGCTTGAAAAATTATGAATTGCTCACAGAGAAGTGGAAGGACAAACAGATGTTTTAGTCCTGTCTTACATTCACACAGACACAACCATCCAAATTTCCAAGGCAACTGGTGTTGTTGAGAAGCCCCTCTGTGTCCACGACTATAACCTTAACATGGGAGGGGTGGACTCCAATGACCAGATGATGAAGCCATACTTAGTTTCCCAAAAAGCCAGATGCTGGTATAAAAAAAGCGTCTCTTTATTCAATTGGCTATACATAATGCTTTTGTGCTTTACAAACCAACTGGACAAAGTGGATCCTTCCTAAAATTCCAGGAAGAGATCATCATGGCCCTCTTGTATCCAGAAGGTGCAGTGGCCCAAACCCCCAACCCAGATGTACAGTTGCAAGAAAAAGTATGTGAACCCCTTGGGATTATGTGGAGTTTTGCATGAATTGGGCATAAAATGTGCTCTGAACATCATCTAAGTCACAACAATAGAAGAACACAGTCTGCTGAACATAATACTACACAAACATTAGATGTTGCCATGGTTTAATTGCACATAACATGTAAACATTCACAGTGCAGGGAGGAAAAAGTATGTGAACCTTTGGACTTAATAACTGGTTGACCCTCCTTTGGCAGTAATAACCTCAACCAAACGTTTCCTGTAGTTGCAGATCAGACCTGCACAACGATCTGGAGTAATTTTGGACCACTCCTCTTCACAAAACTGTTTCAGTGTAGCAATATTCTTGGGATGTCTGGTGTGAATCGCTCTCTTAAGGTCATGCCACAGCATTTCAATCAGGTTGAGGTCAGGACTCTGACTGGGCCACTCCAGAAGGCGTATTCTGTGCTGTTGCAGCCATTGTTTTGTTGAATTACTTGTATGCTTTGGGTCATTGTCCTGTTGCATCACCCATCCTCTGCGGAGCTTCAGTTGGCGGACAGATGGTCGTATGTTTTCCTGCAAAATGTCTTGATAAACTCTGGAATTCATTTTCCCATCAATGACAACAATCCGTCCAGGCCCTGAGGCAGCAAAGCAGCCCCAAACCATGATGCTCCCTCCGCCTTGTTTTACAGTGGGGATGAGGTTTTGATGTTGGTGTGCTGTGCCTTTTTTTCTCCACACATAGTGTTGTGTGTTCTTCCCAAACAACTCAATCTTGGTTTCATCTGTCCACAGTATATTTTGCCAGTAGTGCTGTGGAACATCCAGGTGCTCTTTTGCAAACTTCAAACGTGCTGCAATATTCTTTTTGGACAGCAATGGCTTCCTCCGTGGTGTCCTCCCATGTACTCCATTCTTGTTTAATGTTTTCCTTATTGTAGATGTGTCAACAAAAATGTTAGCACGTGCCAGAGATTTCTGTAGGTCTTTAGCTGACACTCTGGGATTCTTCTTTACCTCATGCAGCATTCTGCGCTGTGCTCTTGCAGTCATTTTTACAGGACGACCACGCCTAGGGAGAGTAGCAACAGTGCTAAACTTTCTCCATTTGTAGACAGTCTGTCTTACCGTGGACACATGAACATCAAGGCTTTTGGAGATACTTTTGTAACCCTTTCCAGCTTCTTGCAAGTCAACAATTCTTGATCGTAGGTCTTCTGAGAGCTCTTTTCTGTGAGGCATGGTTCACATCAGACAGTGCTTCTTGAAACCAGTAAACCCCAAACAGGTGTGTGTTTTTTAAGGGCAAGACAGCTGTCAGCAACACATCCAATATCATCACACTGATTTTAGTCAAGGTTGGCTCACTCCTGGCTCCAATTAGCTCTGGGATAAGTCATTAACCTAGGGTACTCACATACTTTTTCCTCTCTGCACTGTGAATGTTTACATGTTATGTGCAATTAAACCATGGCAACATCTAATGTTTGTGTAGTATTATGTTCAGCAGACTGTGTTCTTCTATTGTTGTGACTTAGATGACGTTCAGAGCACATTTTATGCCCAATTCATGCAAAACTCCACGTAATCCCAAGGGGTTCACATACTTTTTCTTGCAACTGTAGTTAGCCGGCTGCATTAGAGGAATTTTCCTGATGCCATTCCTGGTACCCCAACCCAAAAAGACACCCCAAAAATGATGTTGTCTGTAGCAGACACGGAATTAGGTGAGACACCTGCTATTTTTGCCCCTCCTGTATATGTATATATATATATATATATATATATATATATATATATATATATTACATACACACACACACACACATACGTACACACACAGGATCTCAAAAGGTTAAAAGTTAGAAAATAAAAAACAAGAAGGAAAAAAAAATAAATTAAACAAATTTTAAAAATTAAAAAAACAAAGATAGTTTTATTGTTGTCAAGTTACTATTTTTTTTTAGGAATAACATTTTATTAAATTTTCCACATGTATATACATACATGACATTTTAAAAAGAAATAAAGATAAAGAAAAACAAAGGGATCATCGATGCTAGTAACATGGGTAGAAAAATAACAGTATGCAATGACAATAGGGCAACATTGGAAGGATGATCAAGACCGCACAAGTCAAGCAGGTTGACCAGAGGTGTAAACATTCCACGGGTTCCACACAGCTTCAAATGAGATTATAGAATCGGCATGTGAAGCGGTTAGATATTCCATTTTTCTGATATCTGCAATAATCTTAAATAATGTCAACATTGAGGGAGGTGTAGGGGAGAGCCAGCTCACTGGAATGCTTCTCCTGGCCGCCGTCAAAATATGCACAGAGAGTCTCCTCGATGGTCTAGAGAGACCTGGAAAGGGCAGGCCCAATAAAAAATAAAGAGGCTCAAAAGGGAGAGAGGAATGTAATACCAGTTGTAATAAGGCCAAAACCTCTTCCCAAAAGGGAGTGATAAGCCTACAATCCCAAAAAATGTGAAAAAGGGAGCCGGTTTCCCTCCCGCAGCGCCAGCAAGCAGGAGAAGCACTCAAGTTACAATAATGGAGCACATCAGGGGTTCGATACCACAACATTATGATTTTGTAAGCATTTTCCTTATAAACTACACAC
Organism: Staurois parvus; assembly: GCF_062004578.1. Lineage (NCBI taxonomy): Eukaryota > Metazoa > Chordata > Amphibia > Anura > Ranidae > Staurois > Staurois parvus. The sequence goes on along the minus strand of NW_028319216.1, from coordinate 42,294 downwards.
ATAGAGGATTTGGATGCGTTCTCCCATATTTTCTTCCACTGCAACAAGTCAATGTCAAAGCGGAGAAACTGGGACCACTTACGCATATAGCGATGGGTATCAATAGTTAAAGGAGGGACATCCAGCAGGAGCTTATATGTATTGGAGACTGTGCCCTTTTGATGTGGGCCCTGAATACACAGGCGCTCAAAGGGTGTAGGCTTCTGCAGAGTCAATGAGGGTGACAGGGTGGAGAAAAAATGGCGTATCTGCAAATAAACATAGAAGTGCTGAGGAGGTATTTGGGTATTTTGTTGGATGTCGGAAAATGATTTAAATTTCCGAGTTACGGGATGGACCAGATGACGCAGTTGGAAAAGATCGGCTGAGGCCCATGGGAGCATTCGGTGTAAGGACAAACTATCTGGAAGGGAGGGATTAAAGAGAACATTAGTCAGAGGGGAGCACTCGGAGGACAAAGCGAATTTAACCCTGCATCTCTTCCAGATAGACAAGGAGAATTGCATGGGTCCAAGTAAAAGGTGTCGGTGAGAAGCGATGGCCACCGCTGACATATCCCAAAGCAGAGAGCATAAATGGGTCGGAGTAAGTTGTAAGGTTTCAATCTCAGTCCATTTGTTAGAAGGGCGTCTGGTGGACCAGGAGATTAAAAAACGAAGGTTGGTGGCATAGTAATAGGTCACAATATCCGGTACTCCCAAGCCTCCTCTAGAGAGTAAAGAAAGGAGTACAGTACGTGCAATTCTATGTTGTTTGTTGTGCCAAATAAAACGTAAGAGAGATTTTTGGATAGAATTTAGCTTGGACATAGGGATGGGGACGGGGATAGTTGCAAATAGATACAAAAGTTTGGGCAGTACGGTCATTTTTATAACATTTATACGTCCAAGAAAGGAAATAGGTAGGGTGTCCCAAACTTTTAAGGAACGGGAAATAGCGACAAATAGAGGGGGAAAATTAGCCTCATATATGGAATGGTAGGAGGAAGTAAGGTTGGTACCCAAATACTTCAGTGAGTGGGTACACCAACGATATTGGTAAGATGCTTGGAGAGAGGTTAACATGCCGGGTGGGATATGAAGTGGGAGTGCTTCGGTTTTGGATGTATTTACCTTGTAGCCTGACAGGGTCCCAAATAATTGTAAGGTTTTATGAAGAACGGGAAGAGAGGTGCAAGGACTAGTTAGAGTAAGAAGGATATCGTCTGCAAATAGGGACAATTTATATTCACGCCCATGGGAATGTATCCCTCGTATGTCAGGGTTAGATCGAATGGCAGTGGCCAGCGGCTCTAGGCAGAGGATAAACAGTAAAGGGGAAAGTGGGCACCCCTGCCTTGTACCGTTCGACATCCTAAAAGAAGGTGAAAGAAACGAAGACAATCTGACCTCTGAGGATGGGGAGGAGTAAAGGACCTTCAGGGCCATCACAAACGGGCCCCGGAAACCATATCTCTCCAAGATTATAAACATATAGGGCCAGCTAAGGCGATCAAAAGCTTTTTGAGCATCCAAACTCAGCAATATAGCAGGGGATGAAGTTCTGTTAATCAGGTCGATCAGGTCAATAGACCTCCTGGTATTGTCCGCAGTGTGTCTGGTGGGCACAAAGCCCACTTGGTCCCTGTGTATGAGCTTGGAGAGGAATCGGGAAAGCCTATTGGCTAAAATCTTAGTAAATATTTTATAATCAGAGTTTAACAGGGCAATGGGGCGATAATTGTCCGGAATAGAAGGATCCTTATCAGGCTTGGGGATAACGGAAATATATGCACGTGAAAAATCAGCCTGAGGGGGGACACCTCTTAAGAGATCCTGAAACAAAGAGAGAAGATGGGGGGCCAAAATGCCTATGAACGTCTTGTAATAAGAATAAGGCAAGCCATCAGGTCCTGGTGATTTGTGAGAAGGGAGCTGCTTAATTGCATCATACAGCTCCTCAGATGAGATATTGGCATTAAGGGTCGAAAGGTCAGAAGGTGATATCTGCGGTAAAGAGAATGACTCAAAGAAGGCATCGAATGACGTTTTACAAAAAGGAGGATGGAGATCTGGGGTTAAACAGTTGTAGAGAGTCTTATAATATGATCCAAAAAGTGAGGCCATTACATGAGGGTCATATGTATGTGTACCATCTGATTGAAGAAGATGGTCTGGTAACGAGGGAGAAAATTGCGTTTTAAGCCTGTTGACTAGCATACGGTGGGGCTTATTGGAAAATTCATAAAATTTCTGTTTGACCCAAAGAAGTGATTGCACAGCTCTATGTGAGTCAAGAGCTTTGATTTGGTCGCGTAGAGAAGTAACCCTACGAAGATGGGTTATGGACGGCTTGATTAGCAGTTGACGCTCAGCCGAGGATAATTGGTGGATGAGAGAAGCCTTGGCACTGGCTGAGGACTTTTTCAAACGGGAGCCTATAGAGATACATATTCCCCGGAAAATGGCCTTGTGGGCTTCCCAAAGTGTCGAGGAAGAAGTCACCGAGCCAACGTTGTGTTGGAAGTACATATCCAATCCCCGAGAGAGTTCTTCACGGAAACAGGCAGTAGTGAGAAAGGTCCCATTGAGACGCCAATGACAAGCTTTCGGTAAAGAATCAGGGAAGAAAAGATTCAGAGATAAAGAGGCGTGATCGGACCATGTACTGGGATTGATTTCGGATGAAACCAAGAGAGGGAGTAAGGGGAAAGAGATAAAAAAAAAAGTGGTCCAAGCGGGAGAAACTCTGATGAGGGATGGAGTAGAAAGTATACGGTTTATGAAGGGGATGTTTGATCCGCCAAGCATCAAAGAGACGATGTTCCCTTATCAATTTGCGAAAAGATTTTGAAGAGGAACACTGCCGCTTCGAGGGGGTGGATTCAAATAGTACTTTCCTATCCTTGTGGGGGGACATGATTAAATTAAAATCACCTCCAATGATCATATGTGGTGTGGTAAAGGCATTCAGTCTAGCAAGGGTTTGGGAGAGGAAATGTAATTGACCTGCGTTCGGGGCATACAAGTTTAACAGGATAAGGGGGGAACCAGCAAACATACATTCCAAAATGATATAACGACCCCGTGGGTCGACTTTGGAGGAAATGACCCGAAGGGAGCAGTGTGTCCGAATCAAAATAGCCACTCCGGCTTTCCCAGTGGGATCAAAAGCCGAGTAGGAGTGGGAGAAAAACCTTGAGGCAAAACGAAAAGAGCCAGTCGACTTGAAATGGGTCTCCTGGACAAAAATAATATCTGCTCCTGAGGATCGAAATTCCTTCAAAGCCATCCACCGTTTTTGGATGGAGTTAAGACCTTTGACATTGTACGATAATAACCGTAAAGCCATCATTAGATAAACATACAAATAGCAAATGTACCCAGATAAAGAATGGAGATAGCATCGATGAGGCAAATCTAAGAACAGTAGGGACATGAAACATTAGAACTAATAACATTAATAGACAAACCAAAAAAATTACAATAAAGAACATAGATATCCGTATGGATATGAACTTGGGAAAGACATCGGCACCCAAGTCGTCCAGGCAAATGTCTGGACGTGATCGGGGGCAACATGACAACCGAAACATAGAAATCGGCAGACCCAGCCAAAATGATAAAGCATAAAAAGGCACCCAGCGCAAAAATAAAATAAAAAAAAAGGGAGGAAGAAGGGAGGGTGAGGAAAAGAAGGGAGAGGGGGAAAGGGAAGGGGAGAAGAAGGGGGGGAAGAAAAGGAGGGGGGATGGAAAGGGGAGAGGGGAGGAGATAGGGATACAACCTTGAAGAACACCTCAAAAAAACATCAAGCAGGATCATCACTACAACGAGCAGGGCGAGGGTGTTGTGGAGTACGGGAAGGACGCTTCTGGCCCCTACAAACTGGTGTCCAGATCTTGCTGGGGGTAGCGGAAGGACGAGATGGAGTAGATGGTAGTGAGGCATTGTCGTCCGGCAGGGGGGGTAGTCCCAGTTGCTTCAGGAAGGAGTCCGCTTCAAAAAGATCACGTAGAATAACTTGGGCGTTATCTTTGGAGACGACCAGCTTGAAGGGAAAACCCCAGCAGTAAGGGATACGAAGGTGTTGAAGATGCGTGGTGAGTGGTTTCAGCGCTTGCCGTTTAGCCAGGGTAATAGGAGAAAGATCACAAAAGAGCTGAAGCCGGTCCCCTTTAAATTCCAGGGAGGGAACGTTGCGTACAGAGGCCAACAAGGCTTCCTTGCTCTCAAAAAAATGGAAGCGGACGATGACATCACGTGGTCTGGTGCCGTCAGCAGGTCTGGGACCTAAAGAACGATGAGCCCTGTCCATGCGCCACTCCGCTTCTGGGACCAAGGGTGCGGTTGTGGTGAAGAAAGACAGGAGGTGTCGGCGAAGTTGGGAATCGGCAATGGATTCAGATATACCTCGAATACGGACGTTTTGCCGGCGTTCCCTGTTTTCCAAATCTTCTTGCTGGAGCTGAATTTGGGACATGGTGTGTTTCAGGTACGCATTGTCTTCTTCCAAGACATGAACGTATTGCACCAATTCATCAAATTTATTCTCCAGTTGATCTGCACGCTCCCCAATCTGCGCTATTTCTCCACGAAGATCCAAGGCTAATTTGCCCACTTCAGCGGCAATAGTGGCGGTAATATTGCGCAAGAATACCTGCAATTTTTCTTCTAGCATAGATATCGTGAGGGCAGGTGACACACGGAGATTTGTGAGAGCGGATGAGGAAAGGCTCATCAAAGGATGCTCTGTTGTCCCCTCTATAGGGATTTGGGATTCAGATTCATCTATATGTTGGTGCTGAGGGAGTGAGATTAGCTGCATTGTGGAGGCAGCAGGTGTAGTACCTCCTGCCGCCACTGGGGGCCCGTCAGAGCTCATCCCTGGGAGTGAGGAGGTTGGCTGCATTGTGGAGGCATTGTGGAGGAAGCTGGAGGCAGCTGGTGTAGTACCTCCGACCGCCACTGGGGGCCCGTCGGAGCTCGTCTGTGGGATCCCTGTTGTAATTGAGGCCGCGGATTGTGGCCTGTGAAGAAACCGCTGCAGCGGTAACGGCTGCGGCTCACGTGGCGGAGGGGAGGGGGGCTTCCAGCGCCCTATCTTCCCCATTATAGGACTGAGGTCTGGCGCGCTGGGTGCCCTGCTACTGTGACTCACCCAGGGACGAATATGGAGCAGCGGTGCGCCGTGGGTGAGTCTGTTAGGTCGGGGGGATGTACGGAGCTCACAGGAATGCGGCCATCAAAGTTCCCAGCCGCGCATGCTCCCCTTTACTATTTTATTGTTACGGTTTTATTGTTATTAAAACAAAATTTGCGCTAGTAAATAAAAAGAAAAATATAATTGTGAAAAAAAGTTATGAGTCCCATAAACCATATAAAGTCACATAAAGCAATTCTAAATTACTGTGGTTGATGAAAAAAATATATTTGCAAACAAAAATCCACCAAACAAATGTGTCAGTCCTCCACCAAATAAACTCACCAGAGCTATATGCTGATATTATTGTTTGATTGATGTGACGTCATTACGTTCCCAATAGTCAGTATGGTGCATGTGCGAGGCTACTGGGTTCATTTTACTTGATCTGGATATGCTGTTTATGCTGGTGTCTGTCAGGACACCGTTTCTTTGTTTCTAAACTTTCTATGGATATGGTGGTGTCTAGAAGAAGTGGATCTATTTAGTGACATCCTACTGCAGAGTATTGCTTCTTGGATATCAATTCTTAAGCAAAGTATTGGCGATTGCAGAGTATTGCTCCCTGGATATCGTGTTTAAAGCCGAATATTGTCTCATCAGTCTGCTGTTCATCGCTCCCAGAGCAAAAAGCGCTTTATGCTGATTTATAATATCAGCATATAGCTCTGGTGAGTTTATTTAGTTTATTTGGTGGAGGACTGACACAATTTTTTTGGTGGATTTTTGTTTACAAATATATTTTTTTCATCAACCACAGTAATTTAGAATTGCTTTATGTGACTTTATATTGTTTATGGGACTCATAACTTTTTTTCACAATTATATTTTTCTTTTTATTTACTAGCGCAAATTGTTTGTTTTAATATTTGCACACTTTATGGTCATAGGGTGGATTTTGCAGCTGGTAGTATATTTTTTTCATTATTTATTGTGTTTAATTTAGTGTGTATATTATATATTTATTTTTGTTTTTCTGTGGCGCCATCTATATTTATCCATCACTGTTTTATTGTTAGCCATTGCTGTTTTCTTTGCAGGAATGCTACCCAGCTGCAGCACCAATCTGTTTATTCTGACAGCAACAGGGTCTTGCTCTAAAAATATAAATAAGTGTGTGCAGCGCTGTTGGATGAAATTTTTCATCCGCAGTTATAAAAGAGCATATATGCTGTTTATTCTGACAGCAACAGGGATTTGCTCTCAGAATATAAGTCAGTGTGTGTATCGCTGTTGGATGAGATTTTTAATCCGCCATTAAAAAAAAAGAGCATATATGCTTAAGTATGGGGGCCTGGGGTGGCCAGCCCCTATGCTTCGGCATATATTTTGACAGATTTCTTCATCCACATTGATTGATGTGAACAGAGGAATCTGTCATGTTCTTTTTTTTTTTTTTTTTCGGTCCACAGGCTGAATCCAAAAATTTATTTGGCATGCCAGCAAGCCTCGAATAGCGAGCAGAGTTCTTTTGACATCTAAAAATAACAGAGGCTTAGAGGTACCAGATGTTAAATACTATTTAGCCACTCATTTGAGATGGTTCACCCAAAAACCTAAAACAGATGGGAAGAGATTGAACTATGCTATATTTAACCAATCCACACATGCTCATTGTTATGCCCTTTTCATTATGCATTACCGATGTCCCCTCCCCCCCTTTGCTCGAATATATTAAATATGGTCAACCTGTGTGAAATCTCAGCAGTTATTGTCCATGTGCTCTCCATTGTTGAATGTTTTATATAATCCAGAGCTCCTAGATAGTCTGTCTTAACCAAAGATGAGCCCTTGGGCAATTAATGGGATATTTTAACTCCGACATCTGATCAATCTGGTCTCGCATAGGATTCGGTCATTTGAAGAGATTAGGGCGTGGAAATCCACAATACCTTTATCAGCCAGATATACCTATTTACAGTTCCGTCATTTTATCCATTCCTTGAATTCCTAACACTAGATCGCCCTACAGATTTTGGGAGGATAGCTGTTAAAGGTCTCTCCCAACAGCATCTTATCAACTCTTTATATAAACTACTTTTCAATAAAGGTTCTCTCATTGATAATTCTGTTATATGAAGAGATGGGAGGACAAACTCCAATGCCCAATCTCTTTGAAATGTTGGCAGATGATTTGGGAATCTGTTACTAAGACCTCTCCTTGTCTTGTGTATAAAGAAAACTTATATAAAATACTGATGCATTGGTACAAGACCCCTGTAGTGCTTCACGCGATCAACCCAAATCACTCTGACAGATGCTGGAGGTGCATGGGAGGAGTAGGCACCTTGGCACACAACTTTTGATTTTGTCCACAGATTGCGGGTTATTGGGCTATGGTTTAAATGGTCTTGGAGCAAGTACTCTATGTTACCCTATCCCTAGACCTGCTACACTATCTTTTGAGACTATCCTTTAGGGGTATCTCTAAGCGGTCTAAGAGGTTGGGAATACATATTCTGACGGCTGCTAGACGGGTGATAGCACGACTCTAGAAATCAGTTGATGTCCCCATGCTAGGTCATCTCTTAACAGCGATCTCTGAAATCAGGGAAATGGAATATCTTACAGTTCTAGTGGGTGATTACTAAGGTAATTTTCGATCTATTTGGGAATTATTATTATAATACAGTATTTATATAGCGCTAAAAGGTTTGCTCAGCGCTGTAGATTATAGTGGGGGACAGTACATGAGACAATACAGTAACAAAACAGAACACGAGGGATTCAAGGGCCCTGCTCTCTCGAGCTTACAATCTAGGATTAGAATTACATGAGACAATACAGTAACAAAACAGAACACAAGGGATTCAAGTGTCCTGCTCTTTCGAGCTTACAATCTAGGATAGAATTATGGGATCATTCTCCCTTTGGTAGACTTTCTTCCTCTCCCCCTCGTCCTCGTCCCCCCCTTATATAGCTCAGACACCTCTTTAGGTACAGAGCCTCTGAAAAATAACGTAACCTAAGGATGTTCAGGCTATTGTCGTTTAGTGCTTTTGTATTATACAGTTTACCATGCTGTCTAATTATGTTCAGGTCTTCTGGTTTTGTTTTCTTTTATGTTGATTGTGGTTCTCTTTTACACCTAAAGTGTTGTTGTAACTGTTCTGAAAAAATGGGCTTTGGCCCTTAATAAATATTTACAATAGTAAAAAAAAAAAAAGAAAAAAAAAAGGTGAGTGGATGCATGACAGTATATTCTAATGGTGGGCATACCACACATTTTTTCTGGCAGAGATTTCTTCTCTTTTTTTCATTTAGCCCTCAGGCTTCATATAGAAAAAAACATCACTGGACCAGTGGTTATACCAGGATGATGCCTGGTATTGTTTTTTTCAGCCAGTGATCGGCTTTCATGTAAACAATCCTAGCGATTAATTAGCTGCAGGATTGCTTTTACAGCTGTCTCACCTGAAAATGCAGCCTGTGTTTCTGCCAGTTGACTATAGAGCGGTTTGGAGACTGGAATGGCGCCAATCATCTCTATATTCTAAGAAACCAGAAATTACTCTACAAAATACATTTTGTTACTTCTCCTAAGTATGGGGATACCACCTAAGAAACTGTTTTGCAGCCTAGCCGGGTACAGGACCCCAAAATCCAACAAGCACCTTTCCCTCATTACAATTAATGACTATGCATCACAGTTTCAGAAGCCCTGAAATGCCAGAATGGTAAAACTCCCCCCCTTCCTAATCACCCCTTTTTGGAAAGTAGACACTCCAAGGAACTTGATAAGCAGCATAGTGAGTATTTTGCAGATCTCTTTGTTGCCACAGGTTTTTTGAAAATGAACAAAAACAAAAATTTTTTTTTCTTTTCTTGAGATCTGCAAAAGTCTCACCATGCTGCTTATTAAATTCCTTGGGGTGTCTACTTTCCAAAAAGGCATCATTTGGGGAGGGGGGGGGGGGGTTGGTGCTATACTGGCTCTTCAGGGCCTCCAAAATTGTGAGTGGTAGCGAGGTAGTGAAGTGAGGAAGCGAATTGAGGCTTTCAAAGTGGTCATTGGATTTCAGGCTCCTTTATGTGGCTAGGCTTCCAAAAAGACTCAGACATATGACCATGGTCAGGAGGAGTAGCAGAATATATTTTGGGGTGTAATTCCAAAGATACCCATGGCATGTGTGAGCAATATAGATTCAACATGTGTCTACTTTCCGAAAAGGCTCTATTTTGGGGTGTTTGTACTGTCCTGGCATTTTAGCACCTCAAGAAATGTGATAGGCAGTCAGAAAGCAAAAGCTGGATTCCAGTATCCATACCATAGTTTTTAGACGCTATAAACTTTCACACAAACAAATTAATATGCAGTTATTCAGATTTTTTTTTACCAAAGACATGTAGCAAAAATGAGAAAACATTGGGGTTTTTTTTCAAAATGTTCAGACTTTTTTTGTTTATAGCGCAAACAATAAAAAACCCAGAGGTGATCAAATACCATCAAAAGAAAGCTCTATTTGTGTAAAAAAAAGAAATTTAATTTATGTACAGTATTGCATGACGGCACAATTGTCAGTTAAACTAGAGTAGCGCTGTAAAGTAAAAATTGGCGTACCAAAGTTTGTAGACGCTATAACTTTCACAAAAACAAATTAATATACACTTAATGGAATTTTTTATTAACAAAGTCATATAGCAAAATACATTTTGTCCTAAATTTATGTCGAAATATGCGTTTATAGGATATTTTTTATAACAGAAATGAGAAAATATAATTTTCTTTACAAATGTGTTGGTCTTTTTTGTTTACAGAGCAAAAAATAAAAAAAGGTCATCAAACACCACCAAAAGAAAGCTCTGTTTGAAGAAAAGGACATACATTTTGTTTGAGTACAGCATTGCATGACAAAGCAATTACCAATTACAAGTGCAGCGCGATAATGCAAAAAATGGCCTTGTCAGGAAGGGTGGTAAATCCTCTGGAGGGCAAGTGGTTAAACACAAATAAATAATCAGAAGCATCAGATTAATACTGCTCACCTTCTTAAGTGTTGTCACAAGGTCAGTATTCTTCTGCAGAATATTAGAAGTCAGATGAAGGCTGCCAAGCTTCTCCAGAGCATCTAAACATCTGTTAACATCCTATGCAAAAACAGAAATTGTGATAAGGACAGAAACAGGATTCCAAAACTAGCCACTTGACGCTTAGGCCAATGTTGACACTTCTCCCGTAAATGTTAAAATCCACATTAAGTTTTTCTAGAAAAGTACTTAGAACCCACAGATATTAAATATTTTCTGAAAGCAGAGGCCTTGCAGAATAAAATGGTGGTTGTTGCAATTTTTAAGTTGCATGAGATTGGCACAGCCAATTATCAAATGCAAATTTTATGGGGGAAAAAACGCTTCAATGCAATTTAGTGCAAACAAACACAATATAATACCAAATTTTTTTGAAAAATATAAAAATACGATGCTGAGTCGAGTAAACAGACACCAAGCATGTCAAGATTTACAATTCTGCATGCCTGTGAAGTGGCGGCAAAGTACAACACCTAAAACTTTCCATAGTAGATGTTTCAAAAGCAGGTACAGGTTATCCGTTTAGAGGTGAATGTGAGCACTGGTGCTAGAATAATTGTTTTCACTCTGACGCCTGTGGATATACCTCAAATGTGTAGTTCAATCACCATTTACCTATGCGTACAGGACCTAATTTGTGCGTGCGGATGGGGGTGCTTTAAATATTTTATTGAAATAAAAAAAAAAAAAAATAATTCTATATAGTCTCGTTCATTTTTTTCAATTTAACTTTTTTTTATCAACATCCCTTGTGATAGCTTGGACAGTGACAGGTCCTCTTTATGGAAAGATCAGGGATCTATTTCCTCTGCCCACCAAAACAACAGATCAAGCTGAGATTTGCTAGATTAGCAGCTTCACTAGACTTTACTGGACAGTAAATAAAGATCCTCCTTGTCCTCTCTTGACCTGACCACTTGCAGCAAGGGGGGAGACCCCAGGAAAAGCAGTGTATAGCTCCTTCTGTTCTCTGAAAAAAAGAGAGATGGGGCAGCTGTAGAGCAGCATGTATCACTTTTACATGAAAGCTGAAGCCATGGTAACCAATTCCATACAGCCTAAGGGCTGGAAGTGGCTACAGAAATAGGCCATCAGGCATGTAAAAATTAAATAATACCCCAGAGCTCTATGTCACAGAATAAAAAAATTGGTAAGAACAGATTAAAAAAGAAAACAACAAACGCACGCAACAGAAGGGCACCAAGCTAAAACTGAAGCTGGGCCGAAAGCTGTGGCATATCATGCCTAAAGCAGATAAATCCTTATTTCCTGCACTCAAAGTTGTGCTCAAAGGTTTGCATACCCTGGCAGAAACTGTAAAATTTTGCCATTGATATTGAAAAAATTATTGATATGCCAAAAGACTGTTTTTTATTAAAGGATAGTGATCACACAAAGTAATTTATTATTTTCCACATCTGTGGCTTTTTAAAGTGTAATTTGTGTCTCTGTATAAACAGTCAATGAATTTATTCACTCTCACGTTGATGCACTGAGCAGGCTAGATACTAAGCTATGCGGAGCAGAAAAGAACTGTCAAAAGACCTGCGTAACAAGGTAACAAACCTTTATAAAGATGGAAAAGGATATACAATGATATCCAAAGCCTTGAATATGCCAGTCAGTACTGTTCAACCACTAGAAGAAGTGGAAAACTTAGGGATCTCTTGATACCAAGCCAAGGTCAGGTAGAGCAAGAAAGATTGAGGCCACAAACACCAGAAGATTTGTTTGGGATACAAAGTAAAACCCACAGGTAACTTCAGGAGAAATACAGTCTGCTCTGGGAAAAAAACAAAAACAAAAAAACAAAAATAAAACTGTGGTTGTTTCAAGGATCACAATACAATGCTTGAATAAAAATGACCTGCATGGTCGAGTTGCCAGAAAGAAGCCATTACTTTGCCAATACCACAAAAAATCCTGGTTATAATAAGCCAGACAACACCTTGAAATGCTTCACAGCATTTGGCACATTGTAAGCTGAGGGGTCAACAAGGCCAATAGTGACAATGTATGAACAGACGGCTGGTTGGGAGCCTTGCAAATCTGAAAACAGGTGCCTATAGCTGAAAAGCCCACAATGCATTCATAAAACTGGTAGCATGCCTTAACAAGAAAAAGAGGAACCCTATTCTTCAGACCATAGACTCTAATAAAAAAACACCAACAAACCATTAAAACTAGTGAGAATGATGGAATACTGGCCATTGGTTTAGGAGGTCTGAACGATCCAGGAGGGCCCACAAAGCATCTGCCAGGAACCTGGATATGCTGGAATACCATGTCCTCCTGGGCTAAATCAGTGCAATGGGATCACCATAGTCATTCTTAATTTTGTAGAATAGGTGAGGGAGAATCTGACCACAGCTCGGAACCGGTAAAGCACCCTGTGGCTTCACACAATGCACCATGTACCAAAAAGAGTGCCCAGAGCAAGGTCCAGTACAAAGCAACATTGTAGGCTGCACTATTTGAAAAGATGCATAATTTATAGTCAACACGATGACTGAAAGCTGCCCAAGTCCTGAAGCAGTAAATCAACCTAAAACCATAACATTTCCACTCCCATTCACAAGGGGAGGACATTCTCCTGAAAGGCTGTCTTTAGTTTTCACCGTATCTACTGCTACTGTGGCCAAATAACTTTCTTTGATTCATCAGCTCCAGAAAGTGTGGACTGTGCCTATATATTTATAATGTTCTTTTGGACAGCAAAGTCTGTTATCTGACACACCTCCCATACAGGTAAATTGTCATATTCACTTTCTAATTGTAGATGCATGCATTTGACACAAACTGTGGCAATAGCTTACTTGTAGGTCCATGATAGATTTTTGGGCTACTTAGAAGCAACCTTTAGCAGTAAATAGACAGCTCTTGTCAGTGGCGTTCCTAGCACATCTGCTACACATGGCTGATCATACCCCTCAAATGGCTGAGACAATGCAGTGTGATTGTCAGGGCAAACTTCGAAAGTTCAGCGGTTCAGCTGCAATTTAGACACAGTTCTAATGCGAATTGGGAAGTCAGATACATGAATTTTAGGAGTGGGCGGCCAATGGTGTCCTTAACAATAGTTGGTTGTTAAAGCGGAGTTCCAGCTGAAAAAAAAAAAAAAAAAGTCAGCAGCTACAAAAACTGTAGCTGCTGACTTTTAAAATACAGACACTTACCTGTCCCTCAGTCCAGCAGTGTCCTCACTACAGCTGGTTTCACCGGTCGTCTTCTCTCCCAGGCATCTTCAGCGTTGGGCACCCAACTGTGACAGCTTCACATCCGGGTGCCCACTGCAAATGCACGAGAAGCGCTGCATTTTGCAAATGGCCCCGTAGTCTTCTGGGAACTGTCACATGTCCCAGAAGACTACCGGGAGAGAGGGGGGAGGGAGACGACAACAGTCACTTCTGATAGCCTAGGCGAACACAGCAGAAGTTGGAGATGGTACCTGCCAAATTTTGGTACTCGCTCCCCAAAGGTGCCAATCCTTAATGGGAAGCGGGAGACAAAGGCTTAAAGGCAGAACTTCCCCTTTTGGGTGGAGCTCCGCTTTAAGGAGCAGACTGGCAAGCTGGCCGCCAAAACCTTAAAGCAGAGCTCCTTCAAAAAGTTAACAGTCAGAAGCGACAAATACTGCAGACTTTTAACCCCTTGATTTCTCTCTTTGAATGGAGGAGAGAGATACAATGTCCTTTCTATGTCCTTTCAGAGAGGAAAAAAAAAAACAAGTGTGTGTAAAAAAAAAAATATCAATATAATAATAAAAACAAAAATACCTAGATCAAGGTTTGATAGAACAAACCTTGATCTACGTATTTTTGTTTGTTTTTATTATTTTGTTTATATATTTTTTTGGACCTAGAGGTCTGTGCCAGGGTTAGTGTTTAGATCAAGGTCAAGGTCAGTTTTGTTTTTTTAATTTTTGAATTGAAATCAGTGTCAGTTAGTGGCAGTATAAAAAAAGAACTAAAAGAAGACAAAAAACTATTGTTTCTGGGCTGTACTACGGGTACAAACAACAACTAACATACACACATAGGGTATCGCTGTGATTGTCAGGAGCAGGAAAAATTATTTTGGGTTATTTGGTGGTAGGCTATGGTAGTAGCAAAAAATATACAGCTAAATTTTAAAAAAGTTTTTTTTTTTTTTTTTTTTTTGGGCCAGTTTTCCTTTGGTAATACCAAAAAAAAAAAAAAAAATAGGAGATATCTATTACCATTTACTACCAAATGAAAGCCCAACGTGTTCTGAAAAAACAAGGTACAATCCACCTGGATGCACAAAGTAGTTGTGACGATATGTATGGTTTTGCGAACACATGTCAAAGTTGAAAATTGTGCTTAGGCGTTAAGATTTGGTTTACCTTTAGGTACGAAGGGGTTAAAAAAAGGGCACTTACCTGTCCTGGGGGTCCAGGAATGTCCTCGCCCAAGCCGCTTCTGCAACGGGCTTTGGGCGCTGGTGCCAGCATCTTGTGGCTTCACAGCTCGGTCGCTACTGTGCATGCGCAAAAAGCGCTGCACCTTGTGAATGGGCTGCAGTCTCTTTCTGAGACTGCGGGGTAAGGAGAGGGGGCCAAACTTCCAGCTGAGATCTGACCCAGAAGTGTAAGCAGATACCTGCCACTCGCAAATAAAGTGGCATGGGGGGGGGGGGGGTGATGTTTAGACAAGCGGAACTTGTCTCATCAGCTGACAGCATGGTCCCCTGCTGACAGATGAAAGTAAACAAAAGACTTGCCAGCAAGAAAAATGTTAAGGGAAACCCCAAGCCAAAATTAAACCAAGAGAAAAAAAAAACCAAAACACTGTGGGTTCCACCCCCCAACATCCCCACAGACCTGTGGGGGGGTACTTTGGAGTATGGGGGCCCTGGATAATGCTGTCAGAAGGGGTTGGGGCCAATCAATGACATGAAAGGTTGGCCCCACCCTTTCGTTTATTTAGCGGCGGGAGGCGGCAGAGCTGTCAGATGACAGGAGCCAGTGTCGGGTTATGACATGTTTTTTTATTTGCAAGTCGGAAGAGTTCATCGTGACTGACATTGGATTTGTTTCGGGGACGTTGTTTTTTTGTAATAAAGGTCTGTCTGTGTTTCTATTTATTTTTGACACTTTGTGTGAATGAGCAGAGGTACAATGTACCCCAATAACGATAAGCTCACCACCCGTAGACCCCCACAACCCTGGGCAGTGGTCTGTGGATGGTGAGCTTATTTCTTACCTGGCCCTGTGGCCTCATTCCCTTGTTACGGCATCAACTGGGACCCACTAACCCAAAGCACCCCCCATGTTGGGGTCGCATGGTCTGGTATGGTTCGGGGGATGAGGGGGCCCTCGCTTGTCTCCCCCCTCTCACCTTTCCAGGCCACCAGGCTCCAAGCTTGAATAAGGATCTGGGGGAGGACCTCCACACCATTTTTTAAAAAAATTATGGTGTGGGTGAGTCATCGATTGTTAAGGATGTGGCAGCTGGCTAGGAGAGGAGAAAGGAAATAGATAGAAAAAAATAAAACTGACAAAACTGTGTATAAAACTGATGACATGTAGCGCTGTTTTTTAATTTGCAGTGCGGATGCACCGCAGATAAGTGAACAACTATAAAAGAAACCAAAGTTATTTCACATGTCAAGACAATCGGATGAGGTTCAAAAACACATCCAATTTGCATATATGTGAATCGAGACTAAAGGAACAAAGCAGCATGTTGCTGCACCAAATTGTGGGTTTGGTCAAACTGTGCTAACCGTGCTGGGGGCCCTAAAGAGGCATAGAGAACATCTGAGTCTACTCTCTCTATACTGAACACACACATGCCATAGTCTTTTACCCATAAAACATGCCTTAATGACTGTGCCACAAGCAAGAGTGTATCAGACATACAAGCCTCAGAATTGTATTAAAATGAAACTATTCCATTACATATGCTTTTCCACACACAGACTACCCGAAGGAAAAACTACAGGAGTAAAGACCTTAAACTACAGCAATCAGGAGTATAAAATGTAAAACACAGTGAGTGGAATTTATTAAAATTGGAGCACACAAGCTGATGCAGCTGTACAAGCCGACCAATCAGCGTCTACTGTCAGCTTGTTCAGTTAAGCTTTGAAAATGAAAGATTGCAGCTCACTATTTGACACAGATGCTGCATATTCTGCCTGCTCCAGTTTTAATTAATTCCCCAGTAAATTTACTTGTGAGCACTGTAAATAAAGATTCAGTGTTTGCCTGTTTGGATATATATTTCCCTAAAGAGGAAATTCACTCTTTTAATCAACAATGACTATTTTTAATCCTTATGCTGCTATCATTTGGATTAAAAATAGTCAATGTTGAGCGCTCGTGAGCAGCAGCCAGGATGGCTGCCTATTAACTTACTGTCTCAGCCACCGGACAAATCGGCCGATTTCTGACCCTCAGGGGGGGTCCCTCCGCTTCCTCCCTGTCCCCCTGTCCTTCTAGCACCCTGATGGGGAAAAAAACCCCGGCTGCCCGCACCTCCAGCGTCCGACGGACCGTTCGGGAGGTTGCGGCCTACCCGCCGGAGATCGCGGGTGAAGCCGCGGCCTCGATTTTGGGCCGGCCGCCGGAGGCTTCCAGGACCCCGGCCGCGGATTCGCGGTTTTCGCCCGGGACAACAGCTGAAGCCCTGGCTGCAAGTTTGGGTCCCCTGCCATCACTACCTGCAGGTGAGATGGATCCTGGCAGTGGGGAGGACCTGGATCCCGAGCCATCCCGGCAGTCGCACATTCCATCCCTGCGGGATGCCGAGCTCCTGCGCCGCTTTAAAAGTATGTTGCAATCAGAATTGTCCTCCGCTACCTCCAAGCTGGCCGACCGTCTTTCGCGGGAAATTCGGGATTTGGGCAATCGGACGAATGATCTCGAAGATAAAATGGACGCTGCGACCACGGTCATTGAAAATCACGAACAGGACCTGTGCGACCTTAAGAAGGAATTGGCGGACGCACTACTGCGGCTTGAGGATTTCGAAAACCGTTCCCGCCGTGGCAATTTGCGGTTAAGGGGTATTCCGGAAACGGTCACGGATCTTACCTCCACTGCTACTGCTCTGTTTCAGGAGCTGACACCCGCTATTCCCATTGACCGGCTCGAATTTGACCGCATACATCGTTCTTTGGGCCCCAGACGACCGGATGGGCCCCCGAGGGACATTATCATCAAGTTTACTTATTACCGCACTAAGGAAACTATCCTCTTGGCGGCCAGAAATAACCCTGATCTTAGCTTCCAGGGGCACCGCTACCAGCTTTTCGCAGACCTCTCTCAGACCACTCTCCAGAAGCGACGTCAGTTGAAGCCCTTCACTTCGGTCCTGGTGAAACACAGAATTAAATATGCCTGGGGCTTTCCGTTCCGCCTCACCTTCACCTACCAGGGCCGCAGTCATTCTGTGGCTACGCCGGAGGAGGCCCATTCTCTCTTGGAATCTCTACATCTTCTCTCGCCGGAAGCTGCTGATCGGAGCCCGGCTCATTCATCTGGATCCTCGGCAAGGCCGCCCGCTCTGGGCCGCATCTGGGAGCGGTCGTCCACCAGGAGGGGGGCTCTCCCTCAGACCCCTTCGCGATCAAGTCCTTCCTGTTCTTCTCCAGGCTGAAGATGCGCCTTGGAACTCCCACATATTGTCTCACCGAGGGACTACCCTGACGAGATCGTGAGTTTGGCCCTTAGGGTCTCCCCGGTTTGTCAACATTCTAGGTTGAGACTGCTCCGGCTTGCCCCTTTGGGTTTCATCCCGGGTTGGGGGGGGGTCTCTTCCTGGACTTAGGAATCGGGACTTTTTGCTGCCGCAGCCTGTTTTGGGTCCATGTGATGGTGCTTGGGTCTACGTTTGTGGCCTTGGGTGATGGTTCCCTTGGGCTCCGGGGTGGGAGGTTGACCCGGTGGGCCTGGTTGGGTGGAGGGGGGTTGGCCCCTGTGGTTCTCCGGGTTTCTCTGGGGAGGTTGTTGCGGAGGTTCCTGTTCCTGGGACTTTTAGTTTATTAAGATTTACTATATTCTATTATGTACATTGCCTTTTTGCCCCCTGAGGGCTTCTGTTTTGATGTTTCCATTTGCAGCCATTTGTCCGGTGGTAGAGTTACCCCTAACTGTATCCTTCATGTGTAGGATGCACGTCACCATTGGTGTGACACGATTGCACTGTTGTGTATACTTTTTGTGTCTTTTTCCTTTTTTCTTTCTTTGTTCTTCTCTTTTTCTCTGTTTTTTTTTGTTTTTGTTTTCTGCAGGGTTCCGGGACGCCATGGTCCGATCGCCATTGGGAGTGAAAATTGCTGGCTGCTTTGGGCTTTTTTCTGCTGAGCGTGTTGCGTTGATACCGCCATGGCCTCACCCCTTTTGAAAATATATTCACATAATGTTCAAGGCTTCAATTCGCCTCAGAAGCGGGCTAAAGTTTTTCATCATCTCAAGTCGCAACAAATTGATGTGGTATGTCTACAGGAGACCAGGTTTTCTCAGTCCTCCGCTCCGCGTTATCTTTCACCTCACTATCCCATCTTTTACACGGCCTCGGCTCCTGAGAAGCGTCGGGGTGTTCTGATAGCTTTTAAACGCAATCTCCCCTTTGTCTGTGCTCGGAATATAGCGGACCCCACGGGCAGGTATTTGCTTCTGCAAGGCACCCTCTGGGACCAGGAGGTTACCTTTGTCTCTTACTACGCGCCTAACCGTTTCCAGCATAAATTCTTTTCGCATCTTTGCACCATTATTTCTCGACACTCTAAGGGTCTTCTTCTTGTTATGGGGGATTCGAATGTTACCTTGGATTCCACACTGGATAGGCGCTACGCACAAGGAGCGACCCCCTCTCATGACTTGGTGCTGGAGGCACGTATGCGCTCTCTTTTGCGGACAGCGGGGTTAGCGGACGTCTGGAGGGAACTTCATCCAACTGAACGCGACTTTACGTTCTATTCTAACCCTCATGACAGTTTTTGTAGAATTGATCATATATTCATGCAGGTCCAGCAACTCCCCTCGGTCCGGCGGATAACTATTCCCTCCTCACCCTGGTCAGACCATGATCCTTTGGTACTCCTCCTTGCCCTTTCTGGGTCAGAACGACGCCCTTTTCATTGGCGCATCAATGACTCTTTACTGACCACTCAGGCTACCTGCCAAGAAATAGAATTCTTCTTACGGACATATTTTACGGAAAACTCGGGATCGGTCTCTTCAGCAGTGCCCCTATGGGAAGCGCATAAGGCCACGGTGCGGGGTCATGTTATACAGCTGGCTGCGGTCCGGAAGCGGGAACGGGAACGTCGACTCTCGGAGCTTCATTCTCTCCTGGCCTCTGCGGATGCGCGTTGGAGGTCATCTCCATCCGTGGCCCATAAACGCGCTCGGGACGCTCTGGCGACAGAATTGGACCTCCTTGCCTCTTCGGAGGCGGAACGGGCCTTGCGTTGGACCAAACATAAATTCTATTCGTGTGCTAATAAGCCCGGTCCCATGCTAGCCAGGAAACTAAATTCTGTGGGGAAACCCCATAAACCGATTCGGCTTCGACTTTCCTCGGGTGGCTGTACTTCTAATCCCAAGCAGATTGTTTCCCGATTCTCGGACTTCCTTTCGCGCCTTTATGCTGCCCCAGATCCCTTCCCTGTGGCCCAGGCAGAGGCATTCTTTCAGGACCTCCATCTTCCTGGATTAACCGAGGCAGCACAGGCGGCCCTCAACGCAGGTGTCACCGTACCGGAAGTGCTACAAGCAATCAAATCTTTACGGTCCACTGCGGCCCCAGGTCCAGACGGCTTCTCCGGTCTCTATTATAAAAAATTCTCAGCCCTTTTGGCACCCTTTTTAGCTGCCTACTTTAATGAGTTACGACAGGGCTCCTTGCCCTCTCCGGACGCACTTAGGGCACATATCTCTATGATTCCTAAGACAACCGATGATGTTCAGGAACCGCAAGCCTTCCGGCCCATCTCTCTTCTTAATGAGGACTTGAAAATATTGGGCAAGATCCTTAGTTTTCGCATCAATAAATATTTGTGTAGCCTGGTCCACAGGGACCAAGTAGGGTTCGTCCCCGGGAGGCAGGCGGGTGATAACGTCCGTAAGGTGGTCCATCTTATACATTTTCTGCAACAACGGAAAATCCCAGGATTCTTACTGTCCTTGGACATATATAAAGCTTTTGATTCTCTATCCTGGGAATATCTGCGGTTTGTCCTGTCTCGCTGGGGTTTCGGGGATTCTATTCTCTCATGGATTCAAGCCTTGTATTCCTTTCCTTCGGCTTCCGTTAAATACGCTGGATATTTCTCGGATCCCTTTCCTGTTGGGCGAGGGACAAGGCAGGGCTGCCCACTGTCCCCGGCACTCTTTGTCCTGGCGCTTGAGCCACTGGCTTTAGCGCTCCGGACCGACTGCAATGTATCGGGGGTTCCATACGCGGGACAGGAGTTTAAGCTGAGCCTCTTTGCGGACGATGCCCTCTTGACCCTTACTAATCCTCTGACGACGCTTCCTAATTTGCAGGCAATTCTTGAGCGCTTTTCCTTGATCTCGGGTCTACGTATTAATTTGGATAAAACCGTTGCTCTCAATATTACTTTGGCTTCAGATTTGGTTTCACGCCTACAATCCCATTTCCCTTACCGGTGGGCTTCCTCTTCTCTTGAATACTTGGGCATTCGCTTGACCCCCACCTATGACTCCCTTTTTGCTGCAAATTATTATCCTCTGCTTAGCTCCTTATCTTCTCTTATGCATTCCTGGCAATTTCCGCACCTGTCTTGGATAGGACGGGTTCACTCAGTGAAAATGACCATCTTGCCGAAATTGTTATATTATTTTCGCACCCTCCCAGTGCGGGTTCCCCCTCATTTTCTTCGGTTGCTTCAGGCGAAGTTTATGCGTTTTATCTGGGCCAATAAGCATCCCAGAGTTTCTAGAAATACGCTCTTTGCTCATAGACTCCAAGGTGGTCTTGGGGTACCCAATGTAACTAAGTATTATCAGGCGAGCCAAATTGCCCCGCTGTCTATGTTGCACGCTTCCTCCGACGTTCCTCTCTGGGTCCTGCTGGAACTACCTAATTGTGCCCCTATCGCACTATCGACACTTCTATGGCTTCCCCCTGCCCTGCGTCCTACGGCGCTGAGTCCGATGTTGCTCCATGGCCTACGAGTCTGGGACTCAGTACGTTACTCCAGTGGTCTGATGTCGCCTTTCTTGCCCTTGCTTCCAATCGTTAATAACCCTCTTTTCCCGCCGGGTCTAGATCACCCGAGGGCATTTTCTTGGTGGGTGGCTCATGGTTTCTCACAGGTGCAACACTTTTTGATTTTTCGGTCCTTTCCCACCTGGAATGTCCTCCGGGAGTCTCGGGATGTTCCCCCAGCGGAATTTTTTCGGTACCTTCAGTTGCGGCACTGGCTACTCTCGCTGAGGGCCACTTCTGCTTTCCCATATCAGAAATCTGCCTTTGAACGGCTTTGCCAGCAGCGTCCGGGCGCCCCGGGCCTTATCTCCCTTCTTTACGCAGCTTTGAACAGATGCTCGTCGCACACTTCTCTTTCATATGTAGTTCAGTGGGAACGCGACCTGGGAGTGGCTGTGGATCCGGAGGACTGGAATAAAGCCTGGTCACTCATAGCTAAATGTTCGTTTAATACGACCACGCTGGAAGCAGCCTATAAGGTATTGTTTCGTTGGTATTGGGTGCCGGCTCGTTTGGCCCAGGCTAACCCTGCCTGTGGTGATCGATGTTTTCGGGGTTGTGGCCATCGTGGCGATGTACTGCATATCTGGTGGTCATGCCCGAGGTTGGTTCGTTTTTGGTCTCGTGTGTTTGGCCTCCTTTTCACTTTGTTTCATCTCTCCATACGCCGGGATGCTCGGTATGCTTTGCTTCATTGCCCCATACCGGGCCTCTTGGCTCGTCAGCAGCGGTTGGCTTCCTATTTGTTTTTATCGGCCACTAGGACAATTGCCCAGGCCTGGAAGAGTCCGTTTGTACTTTTTCAGGGGGTGCGGGATCGTATGACTACTATGATGCTCAATGAACAGATGTCGAGTATATGCAACGACTCTCAACATAAATTTTTGACAATATGGGAGCCGTGGTTGCAATATGCCTTTCCCACGCTCCCCCCTGCCAGTATAGGGAGGTGAAGGAGTTTTGTATTGGCGCTCATGGACCCTTGCTCTTTGGTGTGTGTTTTTTTTTTTTTTTTTTCTCTTTCTTTCTTCTCTGCTTTTCTTCTTTCCTTTTCTGTTTGTTTTGATGTGACAGTGGACAGCTGTCTTTAGGTGCGATAATCTGGGTTTCACTGATGTTATTGTAACCTATGTGCCATTGATAGCCCCTACGTGGGCATACGTTTTGCCTTATTGGAATTAGAGCGTTGTCTGCTCTATTATGCATTTTCTATCGGTGCAATTGATAGCCCCTGCGTGGGCGTGTTTTGTTGCCTCTGTTTTATACTGTTTAAAATTAATAAAAACCATTGAAATACAAATCCCAAAAAAAAAAAAAAAAAAAAAAAAAAAAAAATAGTCAATGTTGACTAAGAGAGTGAAGTTCCTCTTTAGGGAAATATATATTCAGACAGGCAACAATGAATCTTTATTTACCGTGTCCACAGGTAAATATACGTATATTTATAGAGAGGAAGGTATATTTACTTGTTTTAAACTTTTTTTGTGTGAGTTTTACATTTCTTTAGTTACTTCCTGGTTTTCAGGCCTAGGCAAATGACATCATACATCCCAGGAATCTTCAGGAGGGGTTTTCTCAGCTGTGTATACACCCTAGTGTCTGCATGCCTGAGCCAAAGGCAAATGGATTCCAGTAAGTAAATGCAACATGAAATGTCTGCCTTTACTCAAGATGGCAACAGCCAGAACTGTTAGCGGGTGTTTTCAAAGTGATTTCTCAGCAAAATGAAGCATGGAGACATGGAAGGATGAGTGAGTTTGCTTTAAATATTAAAAATGAATTTATTAGTGTTTTACTTTCATTCATTGATAGACACAGCTTTCTTTTTCTCGACCATAGTGTTTATAGCGCCAACTACACCGCCTATTGGAAGTCCTAGCTGGTATAAAACCCCTCTCTGTGATAGGCAAACCAGGGATTTCTGCCTAGTGTTCAGGAGTAAGGACCTAGTTCCCTGTTGGGACCTGTGGTTCCATAGCTTTTTTCTTTTATCCTCTTTTCCTGGGATTTTTCCCGCAGAGATCTTCAATCAACAGCCAGGCTGGGCTGGGAGGGGTGCTGGTGTTCCTAGGGATGGTCGGCTCTGCAGGGTTCTCCTCATCCAACCCAATCCTTCGTTACTGCTGGGCTATCTCTTGGGCCCTATCTCCCCGTGCCCCCATTGTTTCATCCATCTGCAGTGTACTGTGTGCTGGGGCAGTTTTCTGGGATTGTCTGTGGGCGCTGCTGTTCAATACCCGATCTGCAGGGCATGATAGGAGCTGGTGACCTTGTCATGTTGGTCTCCCTTTTTGGTTGAACACAAGGATTTTCGTTTACTTCATTTGAATGAGGACATTGTCCTGGCTTCTCTATTCCCGAGTCTTTCACATCCTATGGAGTTTGCATTGCACACCTTGGATGTGATATGGGCAATTCTGGAGTATCTGTCTGATGTGGAGTCTTTTCAGAGGTCGGATTCTCTCTTTGTGATCATATATGGGCCAAGGGAGGGTCTGACAGCTTCTTCTGCCACCATTTCTAGGAGTATTAGGCAGACAGTGGTTCAGGTTTAAGCCGTTAAAGGTCAGGTTCCTCCTTTCCCCATAATGGCACCTTTTACTAGGGTGCCTAGTGCCTCTAGGACCTTCCAACATCAGGCATCTGTCTCTCAAAATTTAAGGATGGCTACTTGGTTGTCTATGCACACCTTCAGTACGTTTAACAAGGTGGATGTTCTGGCGTCTTCGGATGCTTGTTTTGGTCGCAAACTGTTGAATATGGATGTCTGTGGTTTCTGTTTCATCTTGGGGGGGGGGGGGGGGGAATCTTTTTATGCTCCATCCTATGTTCCTGTGTAAGCTCCTGTTATCCTGTTTTGGCTGTCGTTTTTCAAAACCCTCACCTTTGGCACTGCTATGGGATGTCCCTGAGGTTGTGAATAAGAAGCTGTGTCCTGTCCAGGTGCAATTAACAAAAAAGAAAAACCAGGAGTTTTGTTATTCACTGTAAAATCCTTTTCTTTAAGTTCACTGACAGCCACAGCACCCACCCCTCTTCAGTTGTTCTTTGTTTGTATTGATTTATAACTACCTGACTTGCCTATTGCAGAGAAGGGGTTCATACGAGCTAGGACAGCCTATAGGTGGTGCAGAGTTCATTTTCTGCCTAGTGTCCTACTCTTGTAGATGGCCCTATAAACCCTAGGGTCTGGAATAAGAAGCTGTGTCCCATCAATGGACACAGAAAGGGATAAAAAGAAAAAAAAAGAAAAAAAAAAAAAAAAGGTGACTAAGCAAAAGAAAAGAAATGTAAAGAGACCTATATTCGCAGTGGCAAGTACAGTGTGGCAAGTACAATGAGGTAAGCCCTGGGGGTGGGGTGGGGGGTGGCTTTAATACC